>NW_024069305.1:0-53323 GCF_009389715.1 Phoenix dactylifera
TGGTGAGCCTTTGGGAAAACCAACTGGATTGATTGTGAACCCGGAAAACAATCATTGTAAGGTTGTGGTTGGTGAGCCTTTGGGAAAACCAACTAGGTTGATTGTGAACCCGGAAAACAATCGTTGTAAGGTTGTGGTTGGTGAGCCTTTGGGAAAACCAACTGGGTTGGATTGTGAGCCCGTGAAAACAATCGGTAGGTTCTAGTCGGTGAGCCTGTGAAAACCGACCGAGTTCGTTGTGATCTCGCAAAACAACAAGTTGGGTTGTGAGCTTGTAAAACAACCGGCTGTAATCTGGAGGATATAGTGAAATTCCCAAGAGGTCTTGGGGAGTGGATGTAGGTGCTGGGGTGCACCGAACCACTATATGTTGTTGTGTTTGTGATGCCTTTTTGTCATGTCTAACTTGCTCACTTACTGACTTAGATAAATTTGCTTGCTTAACTCTTATCCGCGCATCCTTTAGTTGCAAGCATACTCAATTTACTTAATCAAATCTCATTCAATAAATCAAACTGTTGCTAAGTTTAAATTCCACTGTGCATCTATACAACTTAGCATAATTAATTGAAAAGTTTAGAAGTAGTATAAAAGTTTTAAAAGACCCAATTCACCCCCCTCTTGGGTTGTATCTACTGGGCAACCCTGTTTTTAGTCTTGTCTGGTCGAGTTCGATCTGAAGCAGCTTAGCAAGAATAAATTTAAATGACAATGGTCTCAAGGACAAGTCAACCATCATGACCCACCTCAAACCCAAAGTCAATTCCCAACCAATTCCATACCTGCCTTCATATAAAATTTATAAATTTAAAACAAAAAAAGGAAATAATGAATATAATAAAAATAATAAAAATAATTCTGGGGAGAATCACTTATTCACTGTTCATATGAACAGTGTCCCGTAAAAACACTGTTCATATGAATAGTGAGAAATAATATAATAATAAATAAAAACAAAATTATTAAAACTGTTTCACTGTTTATCTCCTTCCTCCCGTTATCTATCCTTCCCGTGATCCCGCCTCACAGAGCGCCCCCTGCCCGTTCCAGCCACGCGTCACAGCCGACGCTCCAATCCACCACGCGGTGCAGCCGGCGACCAGATCTCCGTCTCTTCATCCGCCTGCATCCCCGCCTCCGCACAGCTGTCGTTCCGGGCGTTCGAGACAAGCTACGCATGCTCCCAGCGTATCACGCGATGAACCAGGCCGCCTTCCGTGCACCCAGCTATCTTCCAGATCTCCTCTCATCCCGCGGTGCAGCCGGCGACCAGATCCCCCCCAGCTCCATTCCGCTGATCCCGCGGCCCTTCATCCTCTTCGTCCGCGATCTGCCTTCCGCCATCACGCCCCGAAATCAGCCGGCCGTGATCTCTTCTTCCTTCCCGAACGAGCACTCCGGACAGCTATAAAAAGGGGGGAGAGAGCTCGGTTGAGGGAAAAACAGGGGAGACCCCCTGTTTCAGTGAAAAGAAGAAGAAAGCCGAGAGGGAGAGAAAAAGAAATAAAAAAAAGAGAAAGGAGGGGGAAAGAGAATATTTTGTGATATTTTGGGAAGAATGAGAGGGAGAAGAATTTCATGAAACTTGGAAGAGATTTCGGGACCTAATCCGTAAATGCCCACATCATCAAATACCTAAATGGCAGCTAGTGCAATGTTTCTATGACGGTTTGACTGAACGAAACCGTCAGATGATCGATGCCGCATGTGGGGGACATTCATGCTTCAAAATGAGCATGAAGCGTGGCAATTATTTGAAAATCTAAATGAAAACTCCCTCCACCATGCTTCCTGTTCTCGTCAAGCACCCCTGAGTTCTCAAAGAAAAGGGACCATTTGTGAAATAAGTCATTCTATGGACCTGTCTAGCAAGGTAGATGCATTGTCCCATAAGATTGACCAACTGATGATAGGTGGGCATTACATGAACTTTCCCAAGCACAAGTGTGTACTATCTGTTCTAGCCCATCCCACCCTATTCATGAGTAACCTTCAGCGCCCCAATTCCCCGAACTCATGCAAGAACACATCAATGCTGCTCAAACACAGCCTCAATCGGGTACTGACCCATTTTCCAATACATATAACCCGGGATGGCGAAATCATCCAAACTTTTCTTGGAAGCAGCAAGCTTCGAACACAGCCCAACCCTATTCCCAAAAATTTCAAAATCCTCAGAATTCAAACCCCACAAAATATTCATCCCTACCATCCCTCGATTCAATTTCAACACACTCCTCCTCCACCCCAAAGAAACACAGCCTTTGAGGAGAAAGTGTTGAACCCCTTCAAGGTTTGGAAACCATTACACAATTGGTGCACTCTCACACGCAATCCATCGCCAAGCTAGAATCCCAAATGGGCAACTAGCTAATGCACTGAACAAGCGAGAGGAAGGAAAGCTTCCAAGCCAACCACTAAGTAATCCTAGGGGACAATATATGCTCAAGAAAATCAATTAAATGCAATTCATCATGAACAAGCCAATGCTTTGACTACCCTAAGGAGTGGACGTGTAGTAGACAATAAGATTGGGGAAGATAACAATAAGGAAGATGAAGAAGAGGATAGACATGTGTCAAATGAAACTCTAAAACCTTCTTCTTCTTCAGCTAGTCCACCTTCTGCCAAAACTCACATCCCAAAGGCCCATTTCCTAAAGCTCTTAATTCACCCTCTCCCTTTGGCAAAAAGGGAACTTCACTAGAGGAGATGATGGAGGTTTTCAAACAAGTGAAGATCAACCTTCCGGTTCTTGATGCATTAGACAAGTTCCCTTCTATACCAAATTTCTTAATGACCTGTGCACCCAAAAGTGAAAATCTAGGACACATGTGCCCAAAAAGGTCTTTCTAACTGAGCAAGTGAGTTCTATTCTCCAACACAACACCCCTCCGAAATTCAAAGATCCTGGTGCTCCCACAATCTCCTGTGTCTTAGAAAAAATTTCATTGATCGAGCACTCTTAGATCTAGGGGCAAGTGTCAACCTTTTACCTTATTCAGTTTATGAGAAACTTGGGTTAGGTGAGTTAAAACCAACCTCGGTATCCTTCAATTGGCTGATCGATCTGTAAAAACACCACGTGGGATAATTGAAGATGTTCTTGTCAAGGTAGACAAATTCTATTTTCCAGTAGATTTTATCGTCCTTGATATGGAACATGAGCCAATCCTAAGAAACAAATCCCCGTGATCCTTGGGCCGCCCTTTTAGCAACAGCCAATGCGTGCATAAATTGTAGAACGGGGGTAATGAATATATCATTTGGGAACATGAAGGTAAAATTAAATGTGTTCAATGCAGACGACCAACCTGCGAGGAAAGTTGAGTGTTTTTATGATAGACAAAATAGATGAACCCATAAAAGGAGATGCAAAAACTACCTCACTGTGTCTGGCTGACGACAATAAACTTAGCGCTTGTTGGGAGACAACCCAATTCTCTTAGATTTTTTTTAACATTGAGGACAATGTTAGGTTTAGGTTTGGGGGTATTCATCTTGATTTTCATCCAAAAAAAAAAAACAAAAAAAATTAAAAAAAAATGTGTTCATTTTCATTTTATAATAATAAATAATAATATAAAATTATTATTTTTTTTAAAAAAAACTAATTTCTATACATTTATGCGAGAATGATAAACACACAAGGTATATAAAATCTAAAAAGCCCAATGACTAGTCGGAAGTAATACAAATTTAAGTTCTTTTTATTAAGTCTCTCTTAGGGAGTTGTAAGCTAATTAATACTTTGGAATTTCACTACACACTGGCCGACTCTTCTAAGGTCTAGGCTCGACATTATGTTGAGAGTATGGTAGCAACCTTAGACCCTGATGAATCATACTTATCTAATCCAAAAAAAAAAAAAATTATTAATGAAAATGGATTTAGTCAGGAACATCGAAAAGGGCTACCTATTGTCAAAGGTCAAGTGGGTTTGTGATGAGAACTTCGAGCATAAGTCCGTAGGGGAGTCTTGATGCCCGACACCTTATACCAACTGGTGTGAGAGTTGTCGACTGATTGCTCGTTACACGGAGAAATCACCACAAGAGTAAAAGTGCACAATTTATATATCTTTCTTGAAAAGAATTCTTACCTTCAATGAAAAAAAATATTAAAAAAAAATGCTGTATTGACCTTGAAAAAGACAATAGTGTGAAAGCCGTCGTTGTAAAAATTCGAGTAAACTGAAATATTACAGATAAAGCCCGTGAGGTACTAAAGTAAATATCCACAACTCTCGAAATCCTACAGATAAGATGATTTTGAATCAGTGAGTAGGTCCCTTCGACTAATCCTTGGAAACTACTAGTCTTTGCAATATTTTGGAGATCCGAACCCTTAGCTTGTGTACGGTCCAATTTCACCGAGCACTCCAGTATAAATGAGTCTTACAACTCCTAAACGGAAACTTAATGACTTTAACTTAGATTGCATACTAACCTAGAATTTGGGGTGATTTAGTAAATAAAACCGTGTGTGCTTTGAAATTTCATCATTCATGTATCTTAAATTAGATTTTAATAAAAAAAGAGAGTTTTGAAATTCTTTACTAGTATGCATTTGCAATTCGATTTTCATTCATAGATCAATCGATCTAAAATAATAATAATATAATATAGATAAAATAAATGATTTTTGAAGTTGTGGGTATCTCACTGAAAACTCTCACGAGACTATAACTCGTCCACTAGGGTAACTTAGGGGTTAAAGCCTATTGCATATGGTAAATGTAACCGCGATGCCTGCGAAAGTGAGTTAGAATTCTTCTTCTAGTTTTATTTTGCTCGAGGACTAGCAAACATAGGTTTGGGGGTGTGATAAGTGCTTGATAACTATATTAGTTATCTTCCATAGCACTATCAATGTTCTTAAACTGATAAATACGTATTTTACCATGAAATTGAATGATCATTGAAATAAATTTAAAATTTGGTAAAAATTGTTAGATGTATGCCCTAGAAGCCAATTTTGGTTACACATTATAATTCTAGGGACATAATTTTATACTTGACTATTTATTATTGAATAAATAAAGACATCTTTCTATTCATATTATTTATGTGTCTATGAATCGTCCAAGAATTAATAAGAATGACGTATTCTTAAGAGTTAAGAATTTGAGCCATGCATCATTGGTGATTAATTCTGAATGCTCCTGATCAATGGATCATCACAGGACGGTGATCGATCCGATCAGTGCACACATTGCTTTCCTTATGGATGGACGAGACTCGAGTCCACAGTGTGGCGACACTGAAGTAATAGTGCAGGTGCTTGTTAGAGAACAAGGGTACTGAGCGTGACCAATACAAGAAGTCACTTGGATGTCTTCCACTCGTCAGTGACTTGCTTGATGTGCAGTAGTGTGACTAGTCCTTTGACCTGCGATGCTTCGGCTACTCACAGTGAGGTTATTGTAGTTTGACTGCACAAATACATGGTCTCTAGCCATATGGGTCCATGCAGTGTAGATTGGCTGCAGTAAGTTCACTGTAGGAGTAGGGTATGCATCTACAAGGATTCTATCGACCTTGATAAAAAGGAGAGATCCTATGTGATTTATAAGACTGAGTTCGTAAGACCTCAGCCGGGCAGATTGTAAGTGGAGAAAGAAGTTTTCCACTCTCGAACTTAAGTCGAATAAATCTTGACATATGACAGACGAAGGGGTTTGACGAGTTACCATGACCTCCGTCTTTAGGGATCCATGATAGAAGGACTGTATCACACGATAACTGCACCTAGAGGTCCATCATTCTATTCTACTGGGTAGCCACTACATGCTGCTAGGTGTCACTGGTGGATGGTGGGACTTACAGGGATTCTCTCGATGATCGATAAACCCTAATAAGTAGAGTTGGAATCGTTCCAATCCATTGAAAGGAGTTTTAATGATATTGTGATAAAGATCATAATATATCTCACTACCAGTCAGAATAGAACCTATGGGGTCACACACATTAGAAGTATGGACGATCCGATGGTGAATCGTGATTAGGAATCACAAGTAATCAATTCGATTGATAATCAGTTGAAGAAGGAACAATGGAATTAATTAATTGGACTTAAACGCAAAAACCTACTTCGAGTAGGATTCCTAGAGTCCTAATTGGATTAGGACAGGGAATCCTAGTTGGAGTAGGACTGGGATTCCTACTTGGAGTAGGATTCCTACAATCCTAATGAGATTAGGTGTTTTGAATTAAAATTGGATTCCTACTTGGAATAGGATTCCTAGAGTCCTAATCGGATTAGGACTTCGGATTCAAAATAGAGTCCTAATTGGATTAGAACCAAAATCAAATAAGTCCTAATTTTGGATTTCTTAAGTCCTAATAATTATTAATCTAATGAATCAACAAGACTCCTAATTGGATTAGGATTGAAGGGGTCAATTGAGTCATGGTTCATTAAGTTCTAATTGGATTAGGACTTACCTAGATTAAACCACAAACGGTTCACCTTGGTCCAAGCCTAATTAGATTAGGACCTAAGCATGAGTGACCTTCCTAATCCTCCTTAAAGGAGGATTAGGTTAACCATGAAGGAGGGGCACACGCCCTCCTCCTTTCCTGGCTTGGTGCGGCAAAGAAGAGGGGCCGGCGCCCCCTTGGAAGTTTATGAAGGCTCCTACAAAGTAGGAGCTCCACATGCTATTTAAGAGGAGGCGTGGGGCTGACCTAGGGCATCATTGAAGCCCTCTCCCTCTCCAATTCGTGGCCCCCTCTCCTCCCCTTTCCTTGGTTCAGCCGTAAGCAAAGGAAGAAAAAGAAAGGTGCTCTTCATCCTCCCTTTTCTTCCAACGCAAAGGAAAAGAAAGAAGGCTACAGGGGCTTTGATCTTCTTCCTATCTTCACCTTCTTCTTCCTCCTCCCAAGCACAATCAAGGTTGATTAAAAGGGAGGACATCAGCCATCAAAAGTTATCTCGCAAGGGAGCTAGCACCCCGGGGAGATAGAAAGCTTGGATCGTCCTGCTTCGTGTGGATACCCGTAGAGGCCGCACTTGAACGGCTTCAAGCGAACCTTCATTCCAAAAAACCACGATCATCAGTTTGCGGGATCATCTACCCGCATAAGGTGAGAATCTGATCTTCTAAGTTTTTAAAAAGTTTTTAATCCTTATCTATCTACGAACGTTTTAAACAACGTTCATGCAATGAATGTTGATTCCCGCGCATGCCTCTTCCGCTGCATCTGAAATTTTAAAAATTTTTCTGCGGCATGGGCGGTTTCCAATAGTGGTATCAGAGCCTAGGCATCGTAGATAAGGTAAGGATTAATTTATAATAGCTATTAGATCTGAAATTTAAATGGTTAAGCATGCTGAAAATTTTCTGCATGCAGATTTTTTCTAGATGCTGACTTTGCAGCTGATTTATGTGATAAAAGGATGATCTAATTGCATTGTTAATGGGATTACAAAGTTTAGAATCATGATAGCATGATCAGCAACCTATGTCATTAGATAATCAGTTAGATTTTCAGATCTGAAAATTATAATTGCTGCATGTGATGATGATCATAGGATTCAAACCCTTTTGGTACAAATGTACCTGCGATGTGATCTGTAATGTCATGTAATTTTTCAGATGCTTGCATGCATCTTATTTGATGTTTGAGAGGCCTGCATGCCTCCTAAAAGGGATGTAATTTATTATATTTTTATTTTACATCTGGTTGTATTTCTGTGATGTGATGTACGTCAACGATCAAGTTGAAGACAAGGCCTGAGATGAACGGCGATCTAAGCGGTTGATGGCGATTGGATAAGAGTTAATCAAGGATCGAATCAAGGAGGCTTGGAACCAATTCAAGAGTTGAAGACAATGATCGATTGACGGCATGTTCTTGTAATACGACCTAATTAATCATGATCATCACCTATTTAAAGTTTAGCTTTATTTGATGCTGCGATTATAACTGCCTGTGATGTGCCGTTTGCATGTGATGTAATGAGAGTGGGGTAGATAGGTTTACATGTGTGTAAAAAACCCAATTGAGACCTAAAATGTAACCCTTCTCAATCAAGTCGAAGTGAACCAATATGAGCAAGTCAATTAGATAATTGATCAATGGTGTCTAGAAAAGCATGAAAGGTGGTTACTTAATTAGGACCTTACTCTCTGAGTAAGGGGAGCCCTCCCACCTGCTTACCTGGCCGATTGTTCGATTACCTCTTATGAAGAGCTCAAGTTGCAAACACTAAGACCTGATTAACCAATATTAAGTCATAGGTCTTCCACTGTAGTAGAGGCTGCTAAGGTCTTTCTGATGTTGATTTGTCTCGGCTGGATACAATGGTCAAGTTGCATCGGGGGGCTGGACCTCTCTATAGACATGAGATGTTGTAGGGTAAAGGTGGGGTTGGGCACCAATAACTGTTAGGTGAGGACCCAATGACGACTTTATTTCTACGGTTATACGGTGGGTCTGACTTAACCTAAGAAATGGGACCAATAACTGTTAGGTGAGGTCTTCATGGCTTAGAGACCAAGTTGCACTGCAACATGCTTGAGAAGCATTGTACAAGAGTTGTACACTCATCCATCTATGTGTCACCAATAACTGTTAGGTGAGGTGCCATGTAGATTGGTGAGACCGCAGTACCTACTAGAAACCCTAGTCGTGTAGGATTTCCGTTTTCCTACCTAGGGAGGTGAGGAATTCGAGAAAATAGTGGGAGGTATATTTGTTCTAAAGTCCTTAGAACAGATTAAGGATCAAGTAGAAAAGTCTAACTAGAATCTTTACTCTCTGCAGATCATAATGTCAGCCTCAAACCCTTTGACCCGTATTCTTGAGACCAACCGATTGACTAGAACCAATTACAAGGACTGGCTAAGAACCTCAAAATTGTTTTGAACTGTGAGAAATAGGCTACGTACTCGATTCAGATATCCCCACACTACCAACACGTACTTCTGATGTTCAGCGTGAGATGCATCAAAAGTGGATGGATGATGACATTAGAGTCAAGTGCTATATGATGGCATCCATGTCCAATGAACTCCAATACTAGCATGAAAATATGAAGACTGCTAGGACATACTGGCACACTGCAAGAGTTGTATGGTGAGCAGAGTCGCACAGCTCGTTTTGATGTGTCCAAAGGCTCTTCAAAGCAAAGATGCGCGAGGGGCAGTCTGTCCATGATCACAGTCTGATATGATCAAGGACTAGAGGACTCGTACGAACATGCACAACGAATTGCAAGTAGATCTGATCCTTCAATCCCTTCCTGATTCATTTGGACAGTTATAGTAAACTACCACATGAATAAGATTGAATGCACTAAGACTGAACTGATAAATATGTTGGTAACTGCTGAGGAGCCTTGAAAGGTTCAAGGGGCAATGTCCTTGCTGCTGAGTTGACTTCTGGTTCCAAGAGAAAGTCTACTTGGAAGAAAAAGAAGCCTGCTAAGAAGCAAAAAAAAAGACAAGAAGCCAAAGAAGGAAGTTCAAAAGAAAAAGGCTAATGACAAAGGAAATGTTTCCACTACAATGTCGACGGCCACTGGAAGAGAAACTGTCCTTCATACCTCGAGAGCCTGAAGAACAAGAAAGGTGACACACCTTCAGAAGGTATAGACTTGCTCATAATTGAAACTAATCTAACGGTTTCTTCTACTTTTAGTTGGGTTATAGATTCTGGTTCTAGTGCTCATTTGTGCACTACCATGCAGGGTCTAAAGAAAAGTAGAAGGCTGGCGGAAGGTGCGGTAACCCTTCGGCGTTGGCAACGGGGCAAAAGTTGCTGCTGTGGCTGTGGACACCTACCATCTTCGACTACCGTCTGGTTTTAGTTTATTACTTAGAGACTGCTATTATGTACCTGCTGCTAGCAGAAATTTGATTTCTGTTTCATGTCTAGCACAGGAAGGTCATGTTTTTACATTGGACAAAGACTGTTGTTCTATTTATTTCAGAAATAAAATAGTCGCACGTGGTTTTATGATTGACAGTCTCTATCATTTGCATATGGATGTATCTGTAAATGTGTCTGAGCAAGAAGTGAGTGCCAAAGGATCAAGAGATCCAGGGATGAGATAAACCAAAAATATTTGTGGCACCTCAGGCTTGGCCATATTGGAGAAGATAGAATGAACAAAATGGAGAAAGATGGCTTATCGGCTCATTGACTTCCGAGTCATATCCATTTTGCGAGTCCTGTCTTCAGAAAAAATGGCTAGATTGCCCTTTGTAGGACATGGGGAGAGGACCACTGAAATACTTACCCTAGTACATACAGATGTATGTGGCCCATTCGATGTGCTAGCCAGGGGACGTTATTCGTACTTCATTACCTTTACCGATGATTATTCACGGTATGGGTATGTGTATCTTATGAGACACAAGTCTGAATCTTTTGAAAAGTTCAAGGAGTTCAGAATGAAGTAGAAAAACAAACTGGAAAATCCCTTAAGGCTCTTCGATCAGATCGAGGAGGAGAAAACCTTCGTAGAGAATTTCAGGACTATCTCAAGGACAATGGCATAGTCTCACAATGGACTCCTCCGGGTACACCTCAACTCAACGGAGGTCAGAGAGAGAAATCAGACTCTATTGGATATGGTCCGGTCCATGATGAGCTTCACTGATCTACCAAAGTTTCTTTGGGGAGATGCTTACTTACCGCAGTATATCTACTGAATAGAGTTCCCTCTAAATCCGTTTCTACCACACCGTATGAGATATGGCATGGTAAGAAACCAATCTTGGTCATCTCAAGATTTGGGGATGTCCGACCCACGTCAAAAGACTACAGGCGGACAACTAGAGCTAGGACCATAAGTGCTCGTTTTATAGGATATCTTAAAGAGTCATTAGGATACAATTTTTTACGTCTCAGAGGATCACAATGTGTTTGTGAGCCGTCACGCCATCTTCTTGAAACCACTTTATCCTTGATAGAGGCAGTGGGAGAAAAATTGAGCTTGAAGAGAAGTCTCTGAAAGCAACGAGTCACGGATCCTATTGAACCCATTCATACAGAGCCAGTACATATTGTCCCTCAACCACCTCGCAGATCTAGTAGAGTCTCCCATCCTCCCGATAGATACTTAGGTATACTAGAAGAGGATACCGAGGAAATGTTCCTAGTGGGAGATAGGGATCACATACAGGATCCCAAACCACAACGAGGCGATATCTGATATCGATTCCGAGAAATGGTTGGAAGCTATGAAGTCAGAGTTAGACTCCATGCATTCCAACCAAGTCTGGACCTTAGTAGATCTACCAAAAGTATTGTACCTATTGGATGCAAATGGATCTACAAAAGAAAAATAGGTTCGGATGGAAAGGTAGAGACCTATAAAGCAAGGCTAGTGGCGAAAGGATATAGTCAACGCGAAGGCATTGACTATCAGGAGAACTTTTCACCTGTAGCCATGCTAAAAATCCATCCGAACATTGCTTGCCATTGCAGCATTTCATGATTATGAAATCTAGCAGATGGATGTGAAAACTGCTTTCCTGAATGGATATCTTGATGAAGATATCTATATGGAACAGCCTTTGGGTTTCACTTCCAGTGATGGAGATCACAAGGTCTGCAAGCTGCAAAGGTCCATCTATGGACTAAAGCAAGCATCTCGGAGTTGAACACTCGTTTCGATGACGCAATCAAAACGTTTGATTTCATCAAAAACGAAGAGGAACCGTGTGTTTACAAAAAGGTTAGTGGGAGTGCTGTCGTATTTCTCGTACTGTACGTGGACGACATCCTCCTGATAGGGAATGATATTCCCATGCTAACCTCGGTCAAGGTTTGGTTGTCAAAAGAGTTCTCCATGAAAGACCTTGGGGAAGCATCCTATATTTGGGAATAAAGGTCTATAGAGATAGATCTAAAAGGATGCTTGGCCTATCACAGAAGATGTACATAGAAAAAGTGCTGAAAAGGTTCAGCATGGAAAACTGTAAAAGGGGTCTCTTATCCCTAAGGCATGGAATTCATCTCTCCAAGAAATGTGCCCCAACACATCTGAAGAGATTCAACGCATGAGCAAGATCCCCTATGCATAAGCAATTGGGAGCCTCATGTATGCCATGCTATGTACACGACTGATATAGCCCTTGCTGTGAGTGTCACAAGCAGATATCAGTCGAATCCAGGTGAAGAACACTGGACAGCTGTGAAGAATATTCTTAAGTACTTAGAAGAACTAAAGATTTATTCTTGGTTTTTGGAGGATCATCAGAGCGGCGCTTCCACCTCATACGCGACTATGTTGAGAAGAAGTATGTAGAGGTGCAGAGAGTAGACTCCGCGGACAACGTGGCAGACCCGTTCACTAAGCAGTTAAGTCAACAAAAGACTGAAGCCCACCTTGAGAAGATGGGACTCAGATATATGACTGATTGGCTTTAGTGCAAGTGGGAGATTGTTAGATGTATGCCCTAGAAGCCAATTTTGGCTACACATTATTAATTCTAGGGACATAATTTTGTACTTGACTATTTATTATTGAATAAATAAAGGCATCTTTCTATTCATATTATTTATGTGTCTATGAATCGTCCAAGAATTAATAAGATGATGATGCGTATTCTTAAGAGTTAAAAATTTGAGCCATGCATCATTGGTGATAAATTTCTGAATGCTCCTGATCAATGGATCATCACAAGGACGGTGATCGATCCGATCAGTGCACACATTGCTTTCCTTATGGATGGACGAGACTCGAGTCCACAGTGTGGCGACACTGAAGTAGTAGTGCAGGTGCTTGTTAGAGAACAAGGGTACTGAGCGTGACCAACACAAGAAGTCACTTGGATGTCTATCCACTCGTCAGTGACTTGCTTGATGTTCAGTAGTGTGATTAGTCCTTTGACCTGCGATGCTTCGGCTACTCACAGTGAGGTTATTGTAGTTTGACTGCACAAATACATGGTCTCTAGCCATATAGGTCCATGCAGTGTAGATTGGCTGCAGTAGGTTCACTGTAGGAGTAGGGTATGCATCTACAAGGAATCTATCGACCTTGATAGAAAAGGAGAGATCCTATGTGATTTATAAGACTGAGTTCGTAAACCTCGGCCGGGGCAGATTGTATAGTGGAGAAAGAGTTTTTCACGCTCGAACTTAAGTCGAATAAATCTTGACATATGACAGACGAAGGGTTTGACGAGTTATCCATGACCTCCGTCTTGTAGGGATCCATGATAGAAGGACTGTATCACACGATAACTGCACCTAGAGGTTCATCATTCTATTCTACTGGGTAGCCACTACATGCTGCTAGGTGTCACTGGTGGATGGTGGGACTTACAGGATTATCTCGATGATCGATAAACCCTAATAAGTAGAGTTGGAATCGTTCCAATCCATTGAAAGGAGTTTTCAATGATATTGTGATAGAGATCATAATATATCTCACTACCATCAGAATAGAACCTATGGGGTCACACACATTAGAAGTATTGACCGATCCCGATGGTTGAATCGTGATTAGGAATCACAGTAATCAATTCGATTGATAATCAGTTGAAGAAGGAACAATGGAATTAATTAATTGGACTTAAACGCAAAACCTACTTCGAGTAGGATTCCTAGAGTCCTAATTGGATTAGGACTGGGAATCCTAGTTGGAGTAGGACTGGGATTCCTACTTGGAGTAGGATTCCTACAATCCTAATGAGATAGGAGTTTTGAATTAAAATTGGATTCCTATTTGGAATAGGATTCCTAGAGTCCTATCGGATTAGGACTTCGGATTCAAATTAGAGTCCTAATTGGATTAGAACCAAATTAAATAAGTCCTAATTTTTGGATTTCTTAATCCTAATTAATTATTATCTAATGAATCAACAAGACTCCTAATTGGATTAGGATTGAAGGGGTCAATTGAGTCATGGTTCATTAAGTTCTAATTGGATTAGGACTTACCTAGATTAAACCCAAACTGGTTCACCCTTGGTCCAAGCCTAATTAGATTAGACCTAACCATGAGTGACCTTCCTAATCCTCCTTAAAGGAGGATTAGGTTAACCATGAAGGAGGAGCACACGCCCCTCCTCCCTTTTCCTGGCTTGGTGCGGCAAGGAAGAGGGGCCGGCGCCCCTCTTGGAAGTTTATCAAGGAGCTCCTACAAAGTAGGAGCTCCACATGCTATTTAAGAGGAGGCGTGGGGGCTGACCTAGGGCATCATTGAAGCCCTCTCCCTCTCCAATTCGTGGCCCCCTCTCCTCCCCTTTCCTTGGTTCAGCCGCAAGCAAAGGAAGAAAAAGAAAGGTGGCCTCTTCATCCTCCCTTCTTCCTTCCAACGCAAGGAAAAGAAAGAAGGCTGCAGGGGCTTTGATCTTCTTCCTATCTTCATCCTTCTTCTTCCTCCTCCCAAGCACAATCAAGGGTTGATTAAAAGGGAGGACATCAGCCATCAAAAGTTATCTCTGCAAGGGAGCTAGCACCCCAGGGAGATAGAAAGCTTGGATCGGTTCCTGCTTCGTGTGGATATCCGTAGAGGCCGGGCACTTGAACGGCTTCAAGCGAACCTTCATCCAAAAAACCAGATCATCAGTTTGCGGTGATCATCTACCCGCACAAGGTGAAGATCTGATCTTCTAATGTTTTAAAAAGTTTTTTAATCCTTATCTATCTACGAACGGTTTTAAACAACGTTCATGCGATGAATGGTTGATCCCGCGCATGCCTCTTCCGCTGCATCTGAAATTTTTAAAATTTTTCTGCGCATGGCGGGTTCCCAACAAAAAGCAAATAATTCTTTTCTTAAATCACACTCTGAACTTGTCTCTCTCTTGTTTGCAATTTTTCATGAAAATTATAGGAAAACATATAAGGAGAGATTGTGTTGACCCGGTTTGGTAACCTGATAGAATTGTAGTCAAGCTAAGGTTATAAATAAATGGGTTTTGGTCCTGATTCGATCGAAAGTTATAATTAATTTTGTATGGGGCCGAGGTTTGATTAACCCTTTTTATTAGGTCACGGTGCTGTTTTTAGTCTTGTCTGGTCGAGTTCGATCTGAAGCAGCTTAGCAAGAATTAAATTTAAATGACAATGGGCTCAAGGACAAGTCAACCATCATGACCCACCTCAAACCCAAAGTCAATTCCCAACCAATTCCTTACCTGCCTTCATATAAAATTTATAATTTAAAACAAAAAAAGAAATAATGAATATAATAAATAAATAAAATAATTCTGGGGAGAATCACTTATTCACTGTTCATATGAATAGTATCCCGTAAAACACTATTCATATGAACAGTGAGAAATAATATAATAATAAATAAAAAAAATTATTAAAATTGTTTCACTGTTTATCTCCTTCCTCCCGTTATCTATCCTTCCCGTGATCCGCCTCACAGAGCGCCCCCCTGCCCGTTCCAGCCACGTGTCACAGCCGACGCTCCAATCCTCCACGCGGTGCAGCCGGCGACCAGATCCTCCGCCTCTTCATCCGCCTGCATCCCTGCCTCCGCACAGCTGCCGTTCCGGGCGTCCGAGACAAGCTACGCATGCTCCCAGCGTATCACGCGATGAACCAGGCCGCCTTCCGTGCACCAGCTATCTCCCAATCTCCTCTCATCCCGCGGTGCAGCCGGCAAAGATCCCCCCAGCTCCATTCCGCTGATCCCGCGGCCCTTCATCCTCTTCGTCCGCGATCTGCCTTCCGGCATCACGCCCCGGAATCAGCCGGCCGTGATCTTTTCTTCCTTCCCGAACGAGCACTCCGGACAGCTATAAAAAGGGGGGGAGAGAGCTCGGTTGTGGGAAAAACAGGGGAGACCCCCTGTTTCGGTGAAAAGAAGAAGAAAGCCGAGAGGGAGAGAAAAGAAATAAAAAAAAAGAGAAAGGAGGAGAAAGAGAATATTTTGTGATATTTTGGGAAGAATGAGAGGGGAAGACTTTCACTTGAAGATGGGAGGTCGTCCGGAAGCCATGCGCGGCTAAACGTCTAGTCTAGGGCTGGATGAAGCCCTAGCAATGTATCAGGGCATTGTAGTTCTTATTTTTTTTCTTATTTGGAGCTTGTTTAAATTCTTATTTTCAATGAAATATTTCTTTATGATATTTAAACTTTGAGCATGCTAGTTACTAATCATATTTGCTAAAGTAGTCTAAGATGATTCATACCTAGGAAGATAAGTGTGCTGCATCCTAGATTAGCATACTTAGGTAGACACTTCATGCTACAGCGAAGATGGATCTTTCTAACACTCTTTATGCTTTTATTTTAAAAGGCTTGTAGCCAATTTGCATGCCTCTCCAAAAGATAAAAATTAAGAACACAGTCCCTAATGCAATGCTACGCGGTGGATTCCAAACCCTAGATCTATCTACTTTGATAAATTTCAATTCGCACTCATAGATTAATTTAGTTAAATCAAGTTAGCAAATCCTTCTTCTTGATTATTTGTAAAAGAAAAATAACTTATTCTTCAATCCCTGTGGATCGACATCCGTAATCACTATCCTACAGGATACTACTATTGCGTGGTTTATTTTTGAAATTGAAAGAACCGATCAGGACCCGAAAGCCATTTAGGGCACTGTTCTTCACTTGTCCTCTTCCTAAATCCTATTTTCCACTTCCAATCCCTTCCAATCATCTCCAAACAGTACTAGATTGCTTCTCTACGCCGTTAGATCAAGACCTGAGGAAGGATTTGGTGAAAATGAGACCCAAGCGAGCCGTTGCTAAGCGATCCGGGAGAGTCTCACGGCCAACCATTGTTGATAGGCATGCTAGGGACTCGTCTATAGTGCCTCCACAAGATAAGACACGTGCAAACCTCCTCCACCTCCTTCCCCTTTAGTACAACTTGCAAAATATGCGGGAAGATCGGTAACCACGGGGAGAAGGATCCACTCCGAATTTTGGATCAAGAAGGGTTCCGTTTGGGTGATTGGATCTGAAGGCAAGGATGGAAGTATCTTTGCTCCCTAGATTTGGTGACCTACCCAAGCTTGGTTTGTGAGTTCTATGCTTTTCTAAAGGTTGGACCGGGAGGGCTTGGTTTGAGGTCCGAGAAGTAAGGGTTAGGGTTTCAGAAGCAAGTCTGAGTGAGTTGCTTCATCTCCCCTGCGAAGAAGCTACACCGGAAAGACCAGAAAGTAAGTTGAGAGCTCTACAGCTGATTTTTGAGAGAGAGGATTTTGATTTTTCAAAAAATTTAGTAGCTAGCTCTCTATCAGCTGAATGAGGTTATTGCATAACTTCATAGGTCGGATATTATTTCCGAAGAGTGGAAGATTTGATCACATATCTGAGCGAGACATGGTCATTATGGAGCATATCATTCAGGGCATTTCCCTGAATCTTCCAGCTATGATGATCAGGCAGATGCGAGAGGCCATATGCAAATCGAGAGTCTCTTTGCCCTATGGTATGATACTCACCCTGATATTCAGACAGCATGACATATCTGTGGAGGGAGAGATATCCAGGTATCTACTATTTACTGACACCTACACTGCACGGTCCCTAGTTCGCATAGGTTATGAGAAGGTGGACGGACAGTGGATGCGCGGAGGAGCAGGGATACATGCACCGGAGGGTAATGCACCAGAGATTGGGGACTCTATCCCTGAGGCTGAGATACCTGCGGATCATCCTACAGCACCTTTAGAGGCTGGACCTTCATCATCCACACCTACGGGATGTACAGAGGAGTTTTGGAGTAGGATGACTGAACTTGTGTCAGCTCAGGTGAAGACCCTCTCTGATGATATGATGCGCAGGATGGACAGTATGACTGCTGAGATTAGAGGCCTCCGAGACCAGGTGACAGCATTAGAAAGAGAGAGAGAGGCTCATGGTCCATCTGTGCCACGAGCAGCTGAGTCAGAGGTTTCGGCACAGAGTCACCCAACTCACCGAGGCCCACGACAGACTCAGTCCCATCAGGCCAAACCTTCCCTCGCCACTTATGCTAGGAGAATGAGGACTAGATCACAGCCATTAGATTCCCCCTAGGCCCCGATGTTAGCACTACAGTAGTCCATCATGTTTAGTGCCTAAGATTCTCTAGTTCTCATATGCATTTTGCTTTGATTGATGTACTTTGCACCTTAGTTAAATAACATTATAATTTTGACATTAGTGTACTACAATGTTTCATTTTGATCAATGAAATTTGAATCCTATCGTTTATTGTCTCTACCTATCTGTTGCTATACACTCTTTTGATGATAACAAAAAGGGAGAGAAGTAAGAAAAGAAAGATGTTGCGATATAGGGGGAGAAATAAGTTTGCAAATTATAGGAACAGATGATATTCACTTAAGGGGGAGCAATATGTAACAATGAAAATTTTCAAAACAAGAAAATCTGAATTCTTGATCAAAATTTCTGAATTTGGCACATACTTCTCATGCCTCGATACATAACTCGAAACTCTTGCTTTATCAAAATTTTTGAAGTTTCATCTTGAATAAAATACAAAAGAAAGGGGGAGAAAATCAAAAGTTCAAATTGGCAATATTTGGATGAAAGAGGGGAGACTTAACCTTCAAATTTGAAAAGCTGAAATTCAGCCATTTAAGCTCCTTCTAAAACAAAAATGCCTTATATTAATATAATTGTCAATCTGTTCATCCTCAATGTTTTGTAATCATCAAAAAGGAAAAGATTGAGGATGATAGTGTTATTTCGATGATTAACACAACCATTGAGGGAATATCAAATTAATAGTACGGTTTAACGTAATACATCACTAATGAATACGACACCCTCGACACATTCACGATATATTAAGAGAATGAGATCAAGACGTATTCCAATGATTAACAACGAGATAAAATTTGTGATAGAAGAGGGATAGAGAATTCTTAATTTTAATTCAGCAAGGTTCAAGTGAAATATACTCTTAAAAGGAAAACAGTGATTTTCATTGTTAAGAGTATATAGCACTACCGTGGCATACGCTCAAAATTGCTTTAAATATATTTCTTTGATTATATGGATTAGTCTAATCTTAAGATGCAGCAAATGTTAGATGTATGCCCTAGAAGCCAATCTGGCTGACACATTGTTAATTCTAGGGACATAATTTTGTACTTGACTATTTATTATTGAATAAATAAAAGGCATCTTTTTATTCATATTGTTTATGTGTCTATGAATCGTCCAAAGAAATTAATAAGATGATGATGCGTATTCTTAAGAGTTAAGAATTTGAACCCATGTATCATTAGTGATTAATTTCTAAAAGACTCCTGATCGATGGATCATCATGAGGACGGTGATCGATCCGATGAGATCAGTGCACACATTACTTTCCCTATGGATGGACGAGAACTCGAGTCCACGGTGTAGAGACACTGAAGGTAATAGTGCAGGTGCTTGTTAAGAGAACAAGGATACTGAGCGTGACCAAGACAAGAAGTCACTTGGATTGTCTATCCACTCGTCAGTGACTGCTTGATGTTGCAGTAGTGTGACTGGTCCTTTGACCTCCGATGCTTCGGCTACTCACAGTGAAGGTTATTGTAGTTTAACTGCACATATACATGGTCTCTAGCCATATGGGTCCATGCAGTGTAGATTGGCTGCAGTAGGTTCACTGTAGGAGTAGAGTATGCACCTATAAGGAATCTATCGACCATGATAGATAAGGAGAGATCCTATGTGATTTATAAGACTGAGTTCGTAAGACCTCGGCCGGGGCAGATTGCACAGTGGAGAAAGAGTTCTCCGCTCTCGAGCTTAAAGTCGAATAAATCTTGACATATGACAGACGAAGGGGTTTGACGAGTTATCCATGACCTCCGTCTTGTAGGGATCCACGATAGAAGGACTGTATCACACGATAACTGCACCTAGAGGTTCATCATTCTATTCTGCTGGGTAGCCACTACATGCTGCTAGGTGTCACTGGTGGATGGTGGGACCTCATAGGGATTTATCTCAATGATCGATAAACCCTGATGAGTAGAGTTGGAATCGTTCCAACTCATTGAAAGGAGTTTTCAATGGTATTGTGATAGAGATCACAATATATCTCACTACCAGTCAGAATAGAACCTATGGGGTCACACACATTAGAAGCACTGACCGATCCGATGGTTGAATCATGATTAGGAATCACAAGTAATCAAATTCGATTGATAAACAGTTGAAGAAGGAACAAAGAAAATTATTTAATTGGACTTAAATACGATTCCTACTTGGAATAGGATTCCTAGAATCCTAATTGGATTAGGATAGGGAATCCTATTTGGAGTAGGACTGGGATTCTTACTTGGAATAGGATTCCTAGAGTCCTAATTGGATTAGGACTGGAATTCCTATTTAGAGTAGGACTAGGATTCCTACTTAGAGTAGGATTCCTAGAGTCCTAATTGGATTAGGACTGGGAATCCTATCAGAGTCCTATTTGGATTAGGACCAAAATTAAATAAATCCTAATTGGATTAGAATTTCCTAAGTCCTAATTAATTATTAATCTAATGAATCAACAAGACTCCTAATTGGATTAGGATTGAAGGATTCAATTGAGTCATGGTTCATTAAGTTCTAATTGGATTAGGACTTACCCAGATTAAATCCAAATTGGTTCACCCTTGGTCCAAGCCTAATTAGATTAGGACCTAACCATGAGTGACCTTCCTAATCCTCCTTAAAGGAGGGTTAGGTTAACCATGAAGGAGGGGCACACGCCCCTCCTCCTTTTCCTTGCTTGGTGCGGAAAAGAAGAGGGGCCGGCGCCCCTCTTGGAAGTTTATCAACGAGCTCCTACAAAGTAGGAGCTCCACATGCTATTTAAGAGGAGGCATGGGGGCTGACCTAGGGCATCATTGAAGCCCTCTCCTCTCCAATTCGTGGCCCCCTCTCCTCCCCTTTCCTTGGTTCAGCCGCAAGCAAAGGAAGAAAAAGAAAGGTGGCCTCTTCATCCTCCCTTCCTCCTTCCAACGCAAGGAAAAGAAAGAAGGCTGCAGGGGTTTTGTTCCTTTACTATTCTTCATCCTTCTTATTCCTCCTCTCAAGCACAGTCAAGAGTTGAAAGAAAGAGAAGGAGATCAGCCATTAAAAGTTCTCTCTGCAAGGGAGCTAGCACCCCGGGGAGACAAAGAAGCTTGATCGGTTTCTTGCTTCGTGTGGATACCCGTAGAGGCCGGGCACTTGAACGGCTTCAAGCGAACCTTCATCCAAAACCACGATCATCAGTTTGCGGTGATCATCTACCCCCACAAGATGAAGATCTGATCTTCTAATGTTATTTAAAAGTTTTTAATTCTTATCTATCTACGAACGGTTTTAAACAACGTTCATGCGATGAACGGTTGATCCCGCGCATGCCTCTTCCGCTGCATCTGAATTTTTGAAATTTTTCTGTGGCATGGGCGGGTTTCTAACAGTGGTATCAGAGCCTAGGAATCGTAGATTAAGATAAAGATTAATTATTAATAGGCTTATTAGATCTGAAATTTAAATGATTATGCATGCTGAAAATTTTCTGCATGCAGATTTTTTCTAGGGTGCTGATTTTTGCATGCTGATTTTTATGTGATAAAAAGATGATTCTAATTACATTGTTAATGGGATTACAAAGTTTAGAATCATGATTCGTATGATCAGCAACCTATGTCATAAGATAATCAATTAGATTTCAGATCTGAAAATTATAATTGCTGCATGTGGTGATGATCATAGGATTCAAACCCTTTTGGTATCAAATGTAATGACCTGCAATGTGATCTGTAATGTCATGTAATTTTTCAGATGCCTGCATGCATCTTATTTGATGTTTTGAGAGGCCCTGCGTGCCTCCTAAAAGGGGATGTAATTTATTATTATTTTTATTTTACATCTGGTTGTATTTCTGTGATGTGATGTACGTCAACGATCAAGTTGAAGACAAGGCATGAGATGAACGGTGATCTAAGCGGTTGATGGCGATGGGATCAAGAGTTAATCAAGGATCGAATCAAGGAGGCTTGGAACCAATTCAAGAGTTGAAGACCAATTGATCGATTGACGTGCATGTGTTTGTAATATGACCTAATTAGAATCCATGATCATCACCTATTTAAAGTTTAGCTTTATTTGATGCTGCGATTATAACTGCCTGTGATGTGCCGTTTGCATATGATGTGAATGAGAGCGGGGTAGATAGGTTTATATGTGATGTAGCAAACCCAATTGAGACCTAAATTAAAACCTCCTCAATCAAATCGAGAGTGAACCAACATGAGCGAGTCATATTAGATTAATTGATCTAATTGGTGTCTAGTAAAGCATGAAAGATGGTTACTTAATTAGGACCTTACTCTCTGAGTAAGGGAAGCCTCCCACCTGCTTACCTGCCCAATTGTTCGATTACCTCTTATGAAGAGCTCAAGTTGCAAACACTAAGACCTGATTAACCAATATTAAGTCAATAGGTCTTCCACTATAGTAGAGCTGCTAAGGTCTTTCTGATGTTGATTTGTCTCGGCTGGATACAGTGGGCAAGTTGCATCGGGGGACTGGACCTCTCTATAGATATGAGATGTTGTAGGGTAAAGGTGGTGTTGGGCACCAATAACTGTTAAGTGAGGACCCAATGACAACTTTATTTCTATGGTTATATGGTGGGTCTGACTTAACTAAGAAATGAGACCAATAACTGTTAGGTGAGGTCTTCATGGCTTAGAGACCAAGTAGCACTGCAACATGCTTAAGAAACATTGTACAAGAGTTGTACACTCATCTGTTTATGTGTCACCAATAACTGTTAGGTGAGATGGCATGTAAATCGGTGGGACCGCAGTATCCACTAGAAACCCTAGTCGTGTAGGATTTTCATTTTCCTACCAGGGGAGTGTGAGGAATTCGAGAAAATAGTGGGAGGTACATTTGTTCTAAAAGTCCTTAGAACAGATTAAGGATCAAGTACAAAAGTCTAACTAGAATCTTTACTCTCTGCATATCATAATGTTAGCCTCAAATCCTTTGACCCGTATTCTTAAGACCAACCGATTTACTGGAACCAATTACAAGGACTGGCTAAGAAATCTCAAAATTATTTTGAACTGTGAGAAAATAGGCTACATACTCGATTCAGATATCCCCACACTACCAACACGTGCTACTAATGTTCAGCGTGAGATGCATCAAAAGTGGATGGATGATGACATTAGAGTCAAGTGCTATATGATGGCATCCATGTCCAATGAACTCCAATGCCAGCATGAGAATATGAAGACTGCTAGGGACATACTAGCACACCTGCAAGAGTTGTATGGTGAGCAGAGTCGCACAGCTCGTTTTGAAGTGTCCAAGAGGCTCTTCAAAGCAAAGATGCGCGAGGGACAGTCTGTCCATGATCACGGTCTGACTATGATCAAGGACCTAGAAGAGCTTGAGAAGCTCGGTATGAACATGCACAAGGAATTGCAAGTAGATCTGATACTTCAATCCCTACCTGATTCATTTGGTTAGTTTATAGTAAACTACCACATGAATAAGATTGAATGCACTAAGACTGAACTGATAAATATGTTAGTAACTGCTGAGGGAGCCTTGAAAGGTTCAAGAGGCAATGTCCTTACTGCTGAGTTGACTTCTGGTTCCAAGAGAAAGTCTACTTGGAAAAAAAAAAAGAAGCCTGCTAAGAAGCAGAAGAAAGACAAGAAGCCAAAAAAGGAAGTTCAAAAAAAAAGGCTAATGACAAAGGAAAATGTTTCCACTGCAATGTCGACGGCCACTGGAAGAGAAACTGTCCTTCATACCTCGAGAGCCTGAAGAATAAGAAAGGTGACACACCTTCAGAAGGTATAGACTTGCTCATAATTGAAACTAATCTAACGGTTTCTTCTACTTCTAGTTGGGTTATAGATTCTGGTTCTAGTGCTCATTTGTGCACTACCATGCAGGGTCTAAAGAAAAGTAGAATGCTGGCGGAAGGTACGGTAATCCTTCGGATTGGCAACGGGGCAAAAGTTGCTGCTGTGGCTATGGGCACCTACCATCTGCGACTACCGTCTGGTTTTAGTTTATTACTTAGAGACTGCTATTATGTACCTACTGCTAGCAGAAATTTGATTTCTGTTTCATGTCTAGCATAGGAAGGTCATGTTTTTATATTTGACAAAGACTTCTGTTCTATTTATTTCAAAAATAAAATAGTCGCACGTGGTTTTATGATTGACAGTCTCTATCATTTGCATATGGATGTATCTGTAAATGTGTCTGAGCAAGAAGTGAGTGCCAAAGGATCCAAGAGATTCAGGGATGAGATAAACCAAAAATATTTATGGCACCTCATGCTTGGCCATATTGGAGAGGACAGAATGAACAAAATGGATAAAGATGGGCTTCTCGGCTCATTGACTTCCGAGTCATATCCAGTTTGCGGGTCCTGTCTTCAAGAAAAAATGGCCAGATTGCTCTTTGTAGGACATGGGGAGAGGACCACTGAAATACTTACCCTGATACACACAGATGTGTGTGGCCCATTCGATGTGCATGCCAGGGGACGTTATTCGTACTTCATTACCTTTACCGATGATTATTCACGGTATGGGTATGTGTATCTTATGAGACACAAGTCTGAATCTTTTGAAAAGTTCAAGGAGTTCAAGAATGAAGTAGAAAAACAAACTGGAAAACCTCTTAAGGCTCTTCGATCAGATCGAGGAGGAGAATACCATAGTAGGGAATTCCGGAACTATCTCAAAAAAAACGGCATAGTCTCACAGTGGACACCTCCGGGTACACCTCAACTCAACGGGGTGTCAGAGAGGAGAAATCGGACTCTATTGGATATGGTCCGGTCCATGATGAGCTTTACTAATTTATCTATGTTTCTTTGGGAAGATGCCTTACTTACCGCAGTATATCTACTGAATAGAGTTCCCTCTAAATCCATTCCTACCACACCGTATGAGATATGGCATGGTAAGAAACCAAGTCTTGGTCATCTTAAGATTTGGGAATGTCCGGCTCACGTCAAAAGACTACAGACGGACTAACTAGAGGCTAGGACCATAAGTGCTCGTTTTATAGGATATCCTAAAGAGTCATTAGGATACAATTTTTACGTCTCAGAGGATCACAATGTGTTTGTGAGCCGTCACACCATCTTCTTGGAAAACCAGTTTATCCTTGATAGAGGCAGTGGGAGGAAAATTGAGCTTGAAGAGAAAGTCTCTGAAAAGCAACGAGTCATGGATCTTATCGAACCCATTCATACAGAGCCAGTACACGATGTCCCTCAACCACCTCGCAGATCTGGTAGGGTCTTCGATCCTTCCGATAGATACTTAGGTATACTAGAAGAGGACACCGAGGAAATGTTCCTAGTGGAAGATAGGGATCACATACAGGATCCCAAAACCTACGACGAGGCGATATCTGATATCGATTTCGAGAAATGGTTGGAAGCTATGAAGTCAGAGTTAGACTCCATGCATTCCAACCAAGTCTGGACCTTAGTAGATCCACCAGAAGGTATTGTACCTATTGGATGCAAATGGATCTACAAAAGGAAGATAAATTCGGATGGAAAGGTAGAGACCTATAAATGAGGCTAGTGGCGAAAGGATATAGTCAACGCGAAGGCATTGACTATCAGAAAACCTTTTCACCTGTAGCCATGCTGAAATCCATCCGAACATTGCTTGCCATTGCAGCATTTCATGATTATGAAATCTGGCAGATGGATGTGAAAACTGCTTTCCTGAATGGACAGCCTTTGGGTTTCACTTCCAGTGATGGAGATCACAAGGTCTGCAAGCTGCAAAGGTCCATCTATGGGCTAAAGCAAGCATCTCGGAGTTGGAACACTCGTTTCGATGATGCAATCAAAACGTTTGATTTCATCAAAAACGAAGAGGAACCGTATGTTTACAAAAAGGTTAGTGGGAGTGCTGTCGTATTTCTCGTACTGTACATGGACGACATCCTCCTGATAGGGAATGATATTCCCATGCTAACCTCGGTCAAGGTTTGGTTGTCAAAAGAGTTCTCCATGAAAGACCTTGGGGAAGCATCCTATATTTTGGGAATAAAGGTCTATAGAGATAGATCTAAAAGGATGCTTGGCCTATCACAGAAGATGTACATAGAGAAAGTGCTGAAAAGGTTCAGCATGGAAAACACTAAAAGGGGTCTCTTACCCCTAAGGCATGGAATTCATTTCTCCAAGAAGATGTGCCCCAACACATCTGAAGAGATTCAACGCATGAGCAAGATCCCCTATGCATCAGCAATAGCGAGCCTCATGTATGCCATGCTATGTACACGACTTGATATAGCCCTTGCTGTGAGTGTCACAAACAGATATCAGTCGAATCCAGGTGAAGAACACTGGACAGCTGTGAAGAATATTCTTAAGTACTTGAGAAGAACTAAAGATTTATTCTTGGTCTTTGGAGGATCATCAGAGTTAAAGGTATAAGGGTACACAGATTCAGACTTCATGACTGATGTCGATGATAGAAAGTCAACATCTGGATATGTGTTCTTGTGCAATGGTGGTACAGTGAATTGGAAAAGTTCTAAACAACCGATCATTGCTGATTCTACTATGGAAGCTGAATACCTCGCCGCCTCTGAAGCTGCTAAAGAAGGATTCTGGTTCAAGAAATTCATTACAGAGTTGGACGTGATGACATCAGATGCCATAACACTCTACTGCGATAATAATGGCGCCATAGCTCTTGCTAAGGAGCCAAGGTCTCATCAGAAGTCCAAGCCCATAGAGCGGCGCTTCCACCTCATACGCGACTATGTTGAGAAGAAGTATGTCGAGATGCAGAGAGTAGACTCCGCGGACAACGTGGCAGACCCATTCACTAAGCAGCTAAGTCAACAAAAGACTGAAGCCCACCTTGAGAAGATGGGACTAAGATATATGACTGATTGGCTTTAGTGCAAGTGGAAGATTGTTAGATGTATGCCCTAGAAGCCAATCTGGCTGACACATTGTTAATTCTAGGGACATAATTTTGTACTTGACTATTTATTATTGAATAAATAAAAGGCATCTTTTTATTCATATTGTTTATGTGTCTATGAACCATCCAAAGAATTAATAAGATAAGGATGCGTATTTTTAAGAGTTAAGAATTTGAACCATATATCATTAGTGATTAATTTCTAAAAGGCTCTTGATCGATGGATCATCACGAGGACGGTGATCGATCCGATGAGATCAGTGCACACATTACTTTCCCTATGGATGGACGAGACTCGAGTCCACGGTGTGGAGACACTAAAGTAATAGTGCAGGTGCTTGTTAGGGAACAAGGGTACTGAGCGTGACCAAGACAAGAAGTCACTTGGATGTCTATCTACTTGTCAGTGACTTGCTTGATGTTGCAGTAGTGTGACTGGTCCTTTGACCTCCGATGCTTCGGCTACTCACAGTGAGGTTATTGTAGTTTGACTGCACATATACATGGTTTCTAGCCATATGGGTCCATGCAGTGTAGATTGGCTGCAGTAGGTTCACTATAGGAGTAGGGTATGTACCTATAAGGAATCTATCGACGTTGATAGATAAGGAGAAATCCTATGTGATTTATAAGACTGAGTTCGTAAGACCTCGGCCGGGGCAAATTGCACAGTGGAGAAAGAGTTCTCCGCTCTCGAATTTAAGTCGAATAAATCTTGACATATGACAGACGAAGAGGTTTGACGAGTTATCCATGACCTCCGTCTTGTAGGGATCCACGATAGAAGGACTCTATCACATGATAACTGCATGATGCAAAAATAAAATTGTTCTCCCAAGTGCAGGAGAATCGCACAAGTAGTAAAATCTCGGGAGTCCGAGGTCGAATCCTCAGGGAACGAAATATATATTAGATTATTTAATATAATTTTAGATTAATTAATTCAATAAATTTGTGGATAAAGATGATGTTTTGCAAATAGAAAATAAATCAGTAAACAGAGAATTGAAATTTGGATAGATTAAGATGGTGTAGGGATCTGGAATCCCCTTCGATGATATTATTTTCAACAATTAAATTCTGGGATTCTTGATTAAGGATCAATCAGATAGAATAGTTCTAATCATGGAGTATATAATTTGAAAACATGAATTCAAGATCTAAGTATTTATCGTGCCGATTACGTCTACGACAAATCAAACATCGAAACAATTCATGAATCAAAAAAATATAAACCATAAGAGATCTATCGCATAAATAAGCATGCAAGAATCAAAAACATATTAATAGATGTAAAGCAAAGAGAGCAATGTTCAGAATTTACTTGAAAGAAAATAAGACATCAAAAGTTCCTCCATCACCCTTCACCTAAGGGATTAGCCAGCCATAAACATAAAAGAACTCCCCTCTTCCTCTTATTTCTTTTTTTTTCTTTTTATTTTCGGAAACAGGGCATCCTCTGTTTCCCTTTCTCCCTTACTTTCCTTTTGAATGGCAGAGGGCCTCTCTGTTTTTTTTTGTATGAGGGATGACAGACCCCTCTGTTTTCCTTCTCTTTAAACCCCCGAGAACCTCCCTTCCCTTCCCAGCCGAGAGGGACATGCGGTGGAGATGGCCGGATGAGATGAAATCCCGGGAGAAGGGGATGGACGTGGACGGCTAGAGATGCTCGCGGATGGAAGGATGAAGCTGTGGATCCGGAAGAAGTGGATGGATGCGAACGGGAGATGATCGCTGATGCTGAGATCACGGGATGCCGGGATCTTCGGACGCGGACGTGGCGGATGGGTGCGAGGAGGATCGTTAGGACGCACGGACGCGGGTGATGCCTCGCAGGATGCTGGAAACTCGGACGATTTGCTGGATGATCACCAAGCTGGAGATGAATCTTGGACTCAAGAGGCCTGGACGGATGGAGCTTGATCGTTGGAGCTGGGACGCATGGACTGCGAGGAAGACGGAAGCCGCGGACGTGAACAGATGCTGAGATACGGGATGCCGACCTACACGCGGACGGATGAAGCTGAAGCGCGTGAGAG
This sequence comes from Phoenix dactylifera, assembly GCF_009389715.1. NCBI lineage: Eukaryota > Viridiplantae > Streptophyta > Magnoliopsida > Arecales > Arecaceae > Phoenix > Phoenix dactylifera. The sequence goes on from NW_024069305.1 coordinate 28,903, forward strand.
GATGCTTCACGGGCGCCGGGAGCTGATAGCAGAAGCTTGGGATCTCAGGACGTTGGGAGGTTGGGTGGTCGTTCGAAGCATACATCCCGGCTGAGAGCTGGATCTCCAGACGCGTGAAGGAAGCTGATCACGGACGTGGCATGCTGGGATGAGGTGCGGACGAGGCGTGCGCTCGTGAGGAACTCGGACGTGGACGCTTAGATGAAGTCGGATGGAGCTTGGATGCAGACATGGAAGCTTCACGGGCGGATCACGATCACGGAGCTGGGAGGCGCTGTGAACCGAAATCACGGGTGATGAACCTGAGACGCTGGCGCTGAGATCACGGAACTGGGAGCTTGATATGACATGGTGGATGGATGAACTCGGGCTCGCGGGCGAAGCGGACTCATATGCAGAGAAGATGTTCTCGAAATGCTGGCCGCAGGATGAGATTTGGGTGCTGGGAGGTTGCACGGACGCGATGAGAGATCACACGCTGGGCTCGTAGAAGACTGAAGCTACAATGAAGTGGACAGCTGATCTTGACCTCCTTCTAGTGTGCAACTGGGGTTGACACAAGCGGTTGGCTGATCACCTGCAGTGATGCATATTTTTGGACCCAATGTGCATTTTAGCTTGATTTCCGATCACCTGCACCCTACAAAAATATAATATTAATACAGCACTTCTATAATCATTTGTTAGCAATAATACTAATTTGAGTGATGTGTAGATTGCACTTTTGTGCTCTCATCACACCCTCCAACTAGCTTATTGCTAGTTTCTAGCAATTAACGAGCAGATAATAAAATGAGAGTGCAAAAGGTGTTGGTTGATCCTTTGATGTTTTATTAGAACTAATTGCATAAAATTAAGATAAGTACTCACTTTCGTAGGAATCACGATTGCACTTAGCACGTGCAACAAGCCGTTAAACCCCTAGGTTACCCTAGTGGACGAGTGTTGTCTCGTGAGGGTTTTCAGGGATGTTACCCACAAACATCATGAATTATATGACATGAGATTCTAATAAAAATAAACCCTAGGCTAATACACATGTAATTAATTGACATATATTTTCAAGTATGGCAACCGTCAAAGCAAGGAATATAAAAGTGTAGCGTGCATCAAATCATATGACTTTCTCAGAGTACTAATACCTCCACCACAACAGAGCATCGCCTGAGTTTTAGGTGCACTACTCAAATCCACAAATGTTTTCTACACTTTATTAGAACCTGATCCATCAAATTTTCAGAATATCACTTGTTGACTAAATTTGTCAAGAATGGTTCGCATATAAAGAAAGAGCTATCAATCTCAACTAAACAACCCGGGTACACAGAGGTCCAATACAATGGAGTCAAACCAGCCATTACCACATGTCACTAGGTTCAGCCTAACCAACTCATTCATGCTTATTTTTATTTCATTTTTTTTTTTTTTTCAGTACACATGACAACTACAGCTATCCAACCCCATTAGGCTCTAGTAAGGTCCATGTAGTGAGCTTTCAGTCAATGACCCCCGATCCAGTTGGCTCAAGACATTAGGTGAAACACCCCTCGGACTTAATTACTCGAACCAGACTACGCCACGAGGCCAGACTTGTCATCATAAGTTTTTTTTTTTTTTTTGAATAATAATTATGCAAGAAAAGAAATGATAGACTGAACCATATAAATATTTTTATTATATATGTGACTGCATCGTGACTATAGGTCAACCAAAGTCGGATCATAAGGCACCTAAGTAATCTAGTCGGGATATTCAACCTCTATCTTTATGTGAAAACCAAATCCTGAACCTTATGGTACGAACAAGGATACTCATACTTCTTTTATGGATAAGGCTAACAAAAATGCAGTTAACAAATATGAACTCCTGAGGCCTTCCTATTGTCATTAAGTACACGTGTGGGGATCTAATAATAGGTCTCTGATCAGTCATAGTATGCATGTGTTCCTTGTCTTAATAGTTGTACACACTCAATATGAAAATACATGTGCATTTGCTCAGAAAAGAAAGTAATAGAATAAATCAAATGCAAAAACAAGTTTTTTTTTTTTTTTTTGATCAAAATATTTCCCTCCCCCCAACTTAAACATTGCATTGTCCTCAATGTAAGAAAATGCAAGAAAACTATATATGAGAGACAATAGAGAAAATAATAGAGAGAAGAAGAATACCTTGAGCTGTTGATTTTCAGAAAAGAAGACCTACAAAATAAGAAGAAAACTAGAAATAAAAGAAAAAAATAATAATTCTAACGAATATACACATACCTTGGCCTTCATGTTCAGTCATAAGAAGGCTCCCCCAAGGAAAAGGAGTCCTCTTCATCTGCAAAATTTTCAAGAAAAGGTTTTAATCTGTGTCCATTAACCTTAAAAATTTTGCCATCCTGTAGATTTTCAATTTCAATTGCCCCGTGTGGAAAAATAGTTTTTACAATGAAAGGACCTGTCCATCTTGATCGTAACTTTCCAGAAAACAGATGTAAGCGAGAGTCATACAAAAGAACTTTTTGTGCAGGCTCAAAAGATTTTCTTAGAATTGAGTTATCATGCCTAATTTTCATTCGTTCTTTACAAAGTCTAGTATTGTCATACGCATCCCGACGAATTTCATTCAATTCACTTAATTGTAATTTTCTAGCGAAACCAGCATCTGACAGTTCAAAGTTTAATTTTCTAATGGCCCAATACGATTTATGCTCTATTTCAACAGGTAGATGACATGCTTTTCCATAGACTAGCCGATACGGGGACATACCAAGAATAGTTTTATAAGCAGTACGGTAAGCCCACAATGCATCAGAAAGTTTTAAAGACCAGTCTTTGCGTGATGGATTCACCGTTTTCTCTAAAATTCGTTTAATCTCCCGATTGGCTAGCTCTACTTGGCCACTAGTCTGCGGGTGATAAGGAGTTGCAATTCTATGAGTGATACCGTACTTTCGTAATAGGATCTCAAAAGGCTTATTACAGAAATGTTTTCCCCCATCACTAATTATAACCTTGGGCATTCCAAATCATGAAAAAATATTTTCTTTTAGAAATTTCAAAACAAGTTTGTGATCATTAGTTCTACAGCCAACAGCTTCTACCCATTTTGACACATACTCAACACCAACTAAAATATACTCATATCCAAAAGACGGTGGGAATGGGCTCATGAAATCGATGCCCCACATGTCAAAAATTTCAATAGCAGTAATGGGCTGAAGAGGCATCATTTGCCTATGAGTTAGACTTCCAACACGTTGACATGGGTCACATGTCCTACAAAACTCGTGGGCATCTTTAAATAGTGTAGGCCAATAAAAACCACATTGCAACACCTTAGCTGCCGTTTTCTTAGATGCAAAGTGTCCTCCACAAGCACTGGCATGACAAAAAGAGAGTACACTTTGTATCTCATGTTCCGGAATGCATCTTCTAAAGATTTGATCATTGCAATACTTGAACAAATAAGGAGCATCATAATAATAATTTCTTACTTCACGCAAGAAATTATTCTTATCATTCGATCCCCAATGCTCCGGCATCCGGTTAGTGACAAGAAAGTTTACAATATCAGCATACCATGGCATAGTAGAAAATGCAAACAATTGCTCTTCAGGGAACAAGTCCTTGATGGGCAACTGTGGCACCGAGTCATTAAAAACTAGCCGTGATAAATGGTCAGCAACAACATTCTCTACTCCCTTTTTATCTTTGATAGTGATGTCAAATTCTTGGAGTAGAAGTATCCATCGTATTAAGCGTGGTTTAGCCTCTTTCTTATCCAGTAAATATTTTAGCGCTGCATGATCCGTAAAGATAACAATAGGAGCACCAAGGATATAAGAGCGAAATTTGTCTAATGCAAATACTACTGCAAGCAATTCCTTTTCGGTGGTGGTGTAATTCATTTGAGCATCATTTAAAGTTTTGCTTGCATAGTAAATGACATATGGCTTATTATCCTTGCGTTGTCCTAGGACAGCTCCTATCGCATAGTCACTAGCATCGCACATGATCTCAAAAGGTAATGACCAATCGGGTGGTCGCACGATGGGTGCAGTGCTAAGCATAGACTTCAACTTTTCGAATGCCTCTTGACAGGTTTCAGTCCAATTGAACGGTGTATCAAGGGATAGGAGGTTACATAATGGTCGGGCTATGACACTAAAGTCCTTGATGAACCTCCTATAAAATCCGGCATGACCCAAAAATGATCTAACATCTCTAACCGTCTTGGGTGCAGGTAGCTTGGCGATTAAGTCAATCTTAGCTCTATCAACTTCCATGCCCTTCGATGAAACAATATGTCCTAGGACAATTCCCTTTGGCACCATGAAGTGGCATTTCTCCCAATTCAGTATCAGGTTCTTTTCTATACACCGAGCTAAGACAGCTTGTAAATGTAGTAAACAATCATCAAAAGAATCGCCAAAACAGAAAAATCATCCATGAACACTTCCAAAAACTTCTCGTTCATGTCTTCAAAAATACTGAGCATGCATCTTTGAAATGTTGCAGGTGCATTACATAACCCGAACGGCATCCGACGGAAAGCGAATGTACCAAAAGGACAAGTGAAAGTAGTCTTCTCTTGATCTTCTGGTGAAATCTCGATTTGGTAGTATCCGGAATAGCCATCGAGAAAACAATAAAAATTATGTCCTGCAACTCTTTCCAAAACTTGGTCTAGGAAGGGTAAGGGAAAGTGATCTTTCCTAGTGACCGAATTCAATTTTCGATAGTCAACAGACATGCGCCAACTCGTGGGGACACGAGTCGGGACTAACTCACCCTGCTCATTTTTGACTACCGTCAGACCTGCTTTTTTGGGCACGACTTGAGTAGGACTTACCCACTTGCTATCGGAAATTGGGTAAATAATACCCACGTCAAGCAACTTGAGGACTTCTGCTTTAACCACATCTCTCATCGTAGGATTCAACCTGCGTTGCATTTGCCTTGTGGTTTTGGCATTGTCCTCCAAATATATCCGGTGCGTGCAAATTAAAGGGCTAATCCCCTTCAAGTCTGCAATAGACCACCCTAAAGCTCCTCTATGATTCTTTAGAACACCAAGTAATTTTCTTTCTTGGGCATGATCAAGATCAGATGAGATGATTATAGGAAAAGTGTCATCGGATCCAAGAAAGGCATACTTGAGTTCCTTCGGTAAAGGTTTCAACTCGAGCTTAGGTGCTTGTTCATGGGATGGTACTATCTTTGCTCCTCGAGATGGCAAATATTCAAATTCCTCTATTCTTGGTCTCCACCCATTGACCATCATGACATCCGAGTTATCTAAAATAGATGGGACCGTATCATCAGCAGTACCTTCAGAACGCCAATCTATCAAACCATTGTCGGCCGATTCAGTAAATATTTCTTTTAACAAATATTCTTCCGCAATGGTTTCAACCCATTCAACTTCTTTACTTTCTTCATGATCACTGGGTTGTTTACCTATACTAAAGACGTTCAGTTCCAAGGTCATATTTCCAAAAGAAAGTTTCATGACACCATTCCTACAATTGATCAATGCATTAGAAGTTGCAAGGAATGGGCGTCCTAAGATGACCGGAATCTGAGATGGTGAATTGGAAGCCGAATGTGTGTCCAGTACGATAAAATCAACAGGAAAATAGAACTTGTCTACTTGGACCAACACATCTTCGATAATCCCTCTAGGAACCTTCACTGACCTGTCAGCTAATTGTAAGGTCACAGTTGTTGGCTTCAACTCACCCAAACCGAGTTGCTCATATACCGTATATGGCAACAAATTCACACTCGCTCCTAAATCTAGCAATGCTCGCTCAATCCTAAAATTGCCAATGATGCACGAGATAGTTGGGCAACCTGGATCCTTATATTTAGGAAGAATGTTATGCTATAAAATTGCACTCACATTTTCAGCCAGAAATGCCTTCTTCTTGACATTTAAACGACGCTTGACAGTGCACAAATCTTTTAAAAATTTTGCATAGGAAGGCACTTGTTTGATTGCATCAAGAAGAGGTACATTGATTTTTACTTGCTTAAAAAGCTCAAGAATTTCAGAGTTTGGTTCAAGCTTTTGCAAGGGCTTTAATCTTTGTGGAAATGGTGCAGGAAAAGGACATTCAATTTTTTCAGTAGATGTTGGTGCTTCAGTTTCTTCATTATCCTTTTCTTTTGTCTGGGGAGGGTCAGAATCAGGTATGACTTGTGTTTGTTTTGGGACTGGTCGGTCAATAATCTTTCCACTTCGCAAAGTTATTATACTCTTTGCTTGTTCTTTATGCAAAGTTGATGATGATGCATTGCTACCGCCATAGACTTGAGGATTAGGTTGTGGTTGAGCTGGTAGCTTACCTTTCTCTTGAGCACTTAAAGCAGTGGTTAGCGTTATCAGTTGATTTCTTAATTCATCATTGATTTTAGCTTGACCTTGCATGAAAGATTGCAAAGTTTCTTCGAGACTGGATTTTTGAGGGGGTGCATGTGCATAATGAGGGTGCGGAGGTGGAGGAGTTGGGTTATATACTTGTTGAGGTTGGTCATTTCTCCACCTGAAATTTGGATGGTTCTTCCATCCAGGGTTGTAAGTACCCGAAAAAGGATTATTGAAAGATTTTTGATAGGTATTCATAACATTGGCCTGATCATGCAAGACTTCCTTGAATGCGGGTATTGTGGGGCAATCAGTGGTGAGATGGCCAGGCATCTCGCAAATCCTACAACACTCGTTGTTATGCTCTACGGTCTTGACGGGTTCAATCCTTCTAAGTTCAATTTCCTCTACCTTCCTAGTAAGGGCTGCCATTTTAGCCTGAATATCATCTTGAGTACTATGGTTATAAAGGCCCCCATGTCCAATGTTAGTAGGCTTAGGCAAAGGTTTATTCACTCTATCCCCTGTATCCCATAATTGTGCAGTCTCTGCGAGAGAGTCTAAATAGTCCCATGCCTCATCGGGTTGCTTTTCCAGAAATAGACCATTGCACATAGTCTCTATAAATTGTTTCAACTGTGGAGACAACCCTTCGTAAAAGAAACTAATGGTTCTCCATGTTTCAAACCCATGATGAGGACAAGAGAGAAGCAAATCTTTAAATCTCTCCCAGCATTCATAAAATGTTTCATGGTCTTTTTGCTGGAAATTACTAATGTGCCTTTTCAAAAAATTAGTCCTTTGTGCGGAAAAGAATTTTTTTCAAGAATTCTCTTTGCATATCCTGCCATGTTCCTAGCGATCTAGGTCTCAAGGAGTTAAGCCATGTTTTGGCTTTATCCTTTAAGGAAAAAGAAAACAAGGTCAATTTAAGGACATCTTCCGATACATTTGGCACTCTAAATGTGATACTAATTTCCTCAAAATCCTTAAGATGAAGATAAGGGTTCTCGGATTCCATTCCATGATACTTTGGCAGCAATTGAATTACTCCTGGTTTGATTTCAAAGTGTCCTACATTTTCAGGAATAATCATGCATGAAGGTTGACTAGTCCTAGTGGGATGTAAGTATTGTCGAAGTGTCATAACTGGGGGTCTACCTTCATTACCATGGTGACTTCCTACATCATCATCAGCCATCTCACCAGATCTGAGATTTTGCGAAAAAGTTTCAATAATGTGATCTAAGGAATTGTCAAAAAGTTGTCGACTCAGACGTCCAGTGTTGTCCCTATTCCAACCTAGCATACAAAATTTCAGAGTTTATTTATTTGTTTGTTTTTTTTGTTTTTTATTTTATTTTATTTTTTTAATGATTACCCTTGATCTTTTCTTAAAGTTCTTATCAATTTTCAAGTAGCAACAAGGGTTAATGAGATATGATGATAATAAAATTCTGATTCTAAACAAAAAAATTAAACACAGAAAATTCAAAGCAGACAGCAGCAAAGTTTATATTAATTTAATGGTCGTAAAAGTATCAGAATATCAATCAGACCGTTCCGATGAAAGAAACATGTGTCCTACAGCAGTCGACGAAATTGGAGTGCAATCAGACGGTGGATTACGTAGATATCAGAGTTTGATGCAGACTGTGCAGGGAATAAAAACAGCAGAAATTTTTTTTTTCAGTTTTAGTTTTACTATAATGTTCAATCTAACTGATAGGGTACTAATTAAATCTAAAATTATACTAATAACTAAGCCGTTCCCCGGCAACGGCGCCAAAAACTTGATGCAAAAATAAAATTGTTCTCCCAAGTGCAGGAGAATCGCACAAGTAGTAAAATCTCGGAAGTCCGAGGTCGAATCCTCAGGGAACGAAATATATATTAGATTATTTAATATAATTTTAGATTAATTAATTCAATAAATTTGTGGATAAAGATGATGTTTTGCAAATAGAAAATAAATCAGTAAACAGAGAATTGAAATTTGGATAGATTAAGATGGTGTAGGGATCTGGAATCCCCTTCGATGATATTATTTTCAACAATTAAATTCTGGGATTCTTGATTAAGGATCAATCAGATAGAATAGTTCTAATCATGGAGTATATAATTTGAAAACATGAATTCAAGATCTAAGTATTTATCGTGCCGATTACGTCTACAACAAATCAAACATCGAAACAATTCATGAATCAAAAAAATATAAACTATAAGAGATCTATCGCATAAATAAGCATGCAAGAATCAAAAACATATTAATAGATGTAAAGCAAAGAGAGCAATGTTCAGAATTTACTTGAAAGAAAATAAGACATCAAAAGTTCCTCCATCACCCTTCACCTAAGGGATTAGCCAGCCATAAACATAAAAGAACTCCCCTCTTCCTCTTATTTCTTTTTTTTTCTTTTTATTTTCGGAAACAGGGCATCCCCTGTTTCCCTTTCTCCCTTACTTTCCTTTTGAATGGCAGAGGGCCTCTCTGTTTTTTTTCGTATGAGGGATGACAGACCCCTCTGTTTTCCTTCTCTTTAAACCCCCGAGAACCTCCCTTCCCTTCCCAGCCGAGAGGGACATGCGGTGGAGATGGCCGGATGAGATGAAATCCCGGGAGAAGGGGATGGACGTGGACGGCTAGAGATGCTCGCGGACGGAAGGATGAAGCTGTGGATCCGGAAGAAGTGGATGGATGCGAACGGGAGATGATCGCTGATGCTGAGATCACGGGATGCCGGGATCTTCGGACGCGGACGTGGCGGATGGGTGCGAGGAGGATCGTTAGGACGCACGGACGCGGGTGATGCCTCGCAGGATGCTGGAAACTCGGACGATTTGCTGGATGATCACCAAGCTGGAGATGAATCTTGGACTCAAGAGGCCTGGACGGATGGAGCTTGATCGTTGGAGCTGGGACGCGTGGACTACGAGGAAGACGGAAGCTGCGGACGTGAACAGATGCTGAGATACGGGATGCCGACCTACACGCGGACGGATGAAGCTGAAGCGCGTGACAGGATGCTTCACGGGCGCCAGGAGCTGATAGCAGAAGCTTGGGATCTCAGGACGTTGGGAGGTTGGGTGGTCGTTCGAAGCATACATCCCGGCTGAGAGCTGGATCTCCGGACGCGTGAAGGAAGCTGATCACGGACGTGGCATGCTGGGATGAGGTGCGGACGAGGCGTGCGCTCGTGAGGAACTCGGACGTGGACGCTTAGATGAAGTCGGATGGAGCTTGGATGCAGACATGGAAGCTTCACGGGCGGATCACGATCACGGAGCTGGGAGGCGCTGTGAACCAAAATCACGGGTGATGAACCTGAGACGCTGGCGCTGAGATCACGAAACTGGGAGCTTGATATGACATGGTGGATGGATGAACTCTGGCTCGCGGGCGAAGCGGACTCATATGCAGAGAAGATGGACTCGAAATGCTGGCCGCAGGATGAGATTTGGGTGCTGGGAGGTTGCACGGACGCGATGAGAGATCACACGCTGGGCTCGTAGAAGACTGAAGCTGCAATGAAGTGGACAGCTGATCTTGACCTCCTTCTAGTGTGCAACTGGGGTTGACCCAAGCGGTTGGCTGATCACCTGCAGTGATGCATATTTTTGGACCCAATGTGCATTTTAGCTTGATTTTCGATCACCTGCACCCTACAAAAATATAATATTAATACAGCACTTCTATAATCATTTGTTAGCAATAATACTAATTTGAGTGATGTGTAGATTGCACTTTTGTGCTCTCATCACAAAGTGCTCTCATCACTGCACCTAGAGGTTCATCATTCTATTCTGCTGGGTAGCCACTACATGCTGCTAGGTGTCACTGGGGGATGGTGGGACTCATAGGGATTATCTCAATGATTGATAAACCCTGATGAGTAGAGTTGGAATCGTTCCAATCCATTGAAAGGAGTTTCAATGGCATTGTGATAGAGATCACATTATATCTCACTACCGGTCAGAATAGAACCTATGGGGTCACACACATTAGAAACACTGACCGATCCGATGGTTGAATCGTGATTAGGAATCACAAGTAATCAATTCGATTGATAAACAGTTGAAGAAGGAACAAAGGAAATTAATTAATTGGACTTAAATACGATTCCTACTTGGAATAGGATTCCTAGAGTCCTAATTGGATTAGGACTGGGAATCCTATTTGGAGTAGGACTGGGATTTTTACTTGGAATAGAATTTCTAGAGTCCTAATTGGATTAGGACTGAAAATCCTATTTGGAGTAGGACTAGGATTCCTACTTAGAGTAGGATTCCTAGAGTCCTAATTGGATTAGGACTGGGAATCCTATCAGAGTCCTAATTGGATTAGGACCAAAATTAAATAAATCCTAATTAGATTAGGATTTCTTAAGTCCTAATTAATTATTAATCTAATGAATCAACAAGACTCCTAATTGGATTAGGATTGAAGGGTTCAATTGAGTCATGGTTCATTAAGTTCTAATTGGATTAGGACTTACCCAGATTAAACCCAAATTGGTTCACCCTTGGTCCAAGCCTAATTAGATTAGGACCTAACCATGAGTGACCTTCCTAATCCTCCTTAAAGGAGGATTAGGTTAACCATGAAGGAGGGGCACACACCCCTCCTCCTTTTCCTTGCTTGGTGCGGCAAAGAAGAGGGGCCGGCGCCCCTCTTGGAAGTTTATCAAGGAGCTCCTACAAAGTAGGAGCTCCACATGCTATTTAAGAGGAGGCGTGGGGGCTGACCTAGGGCATCATTGAAGCCCTCTTCCTCTCCAATTCGTGGCCCCCTCTCCTCCCCTTTCCTTGGTTCAGCCGCAAGCAAAGGAAGAAAAAGAAAGGTGGCCTCTTCATCCTCCCTTCCTCCTTCCAACGCAAGGAAAAGAAAGAAGGCTACAGGGGTTTTGTTCCTTTACTATTCTTCATCCTTCTTCTTCCTCCTCTCAAGCACATTCAAGAGTTGAAAGAAAGAGAGGAGATCAGCCATTAAAAGTTGTCTCTGCAAGGGAGCTAGCACCCCGGGGAGACAAAGAAGCTTGATCGGTTCTTGCTTCGTGTGGATACCCGTAGAGGCCGGGCACTTGAACGGCTTCAAGCGAATCTTTATCCAAAACCACGATCATCAGTTTGCAGTGATCATCTACCCGCACAAGGTGAAGATCTGATCTTCTAATGTTATTTAAAAGTTTTTAATCCTTATCTATCTACGAACGGTTTTAAACAACGTTCATGCGATGAATGGTTGATCCCGCGCATGCCTCTTCCGCTGCATCTGAATTTTTGAAATTTTTCTGCGGCATGGGCGGGTTCCTAACAATTGTGGCGTATACGGAGGTGTCCATTCAGAGAGAATGCCCTTTTCTTTAAGATGATTTAAAAAATCACTAGAAAGGTATTCACCTCCTCGATTAGATTGAAGGATTTTAATACACTTTTCGGTTGGTTTTTCAACCATACTTTGATACTCTTTAAACTTATCAAAGGCTTCAGATTTATGTTTCATAAGATACACATATCCAAATCTTGATAAATCATCAGTGAATGTGATGAAGTAAGAGTATCCACCTTTAGCTGAAGTTGTCATAGGACCACATACATCTGTATGCACAAGTCCTAATAACTCACTTGCCCTTTCTCCATGTCCAATGAATGGAGACTTAGTCATTTTACCCATAAGACAAGATTCACAAGTTCCTAATGATTCATAATCATAAGGATCAAAGAACTCTTCTTTGTACAACTTGTTGATTCTTGATTCGCTTATGTGACCAAGTCGGCAATGCCAAAGAAGGGTGTTATTTACTTCTTCTTTCTTTCTTTTATTGCTTTTATCAATATGAAAGACATTGTCATTAAGTAATAGAACAAGAAGACCATTTTCCATAATGCCATTGCAATAGACTTTATTAGAAAAAAAAATTGAGCATTGCTCTTTACATTAATTTCATATCCTTTCTTTAACAACAAAGAAATGGAAATTACATTTCTAATAATTTTGGGCATATAATAACAATCTTCTAATTCCAGGAGCTCTCCCGAGGGCAACTCCAAATGGTAGATTCCAATAGCTTCAGCCTGAATGGACTCTCCTCCAGCGCCATATAGCTCGAAATCATCTTTCTTCAAACTTTTAATTTTCTGTAGTCCATGCAAAGATTTGCAAATATGAGAACCACAGCCGGTATCCAATACCCATGAATTTGAATTTGAAGAACTTAATGACAAATTGGCATGTAACATAAACATACCTTTTGATGCAACTTTTGCATCCTGCTTTACACTTGCAAGAAAACTCTTGCAATTCCTCTTCCAGTGACCTTCCTTGCTGCAATGAAAATAGGTACTTGGTTTGAAGATTTTCTTTCCTTTCTTTTTCTTATTGATGCTTCTTTTAGGGTTCAACCTTTTCTTAGAACCCTTATTGCCTGACTTTTTTCTGAAGGCACCATCTACAAGAAGAATTGGACCCTTCTCTTTCTTGATGTGGCCCTCAGCTGTTTTGAGCATGTTTAATAGCTCAGGCAAAGAGATATTCAGTTTGTTCATGTGATAGTTCACAACAAACTGAGAGAATGAATCAGGTAGTGATTGCAGGATCAAATCCTGACTGAGCTCACTGTCCATAGCAAAACCTAACTGACTTAATCTGGTAATCAAGTCTATAACCATAAGATAATGGTTTTGCACAGATGTCCCTTCATTCATTCTAGCACGGAACAACTACTTCGATATCTCATATCTAGCAGTCCTGCTTTGCTCTCTATATAGTTCCTTTAAATTAAGAAGTATGGAGAAGTATCCATGCTATCATATTGCCTCTGTAGCTCATTGTGTTAAATGTATGCCCTAGAAGCCAATTTTTGGCTGACATATTATTAATTCTGGGACATAATTTGTATTTAACTTTATTATTATTGAATAAATAAAAGGCATCTTTTTCATTCATATTGTTTATGTGTCTATGAATCGTCCAAGAATTAATAAGATGATGATGCATATTCTTAAGAGTTAAGAATTTGAGCCATGCATCATTGGTGATTAATTTCTAAATGCTCCTGATCGATGGATCATCACGAGGACGGTGATCAATCCGATGAGATCAGTGCACAGATTACTTTCCTTAAGGATGGACGAGACTCGAGTCCATAGTGTGGCGACACTGAAGTAATAGTGCAGGTGCTTGTTAAGAACAAGGGTACTGAGCGTGACCAATACAAGAAGTCACTTGAATGTCTATCCACTCGTCAGTTACTTGCTTGATGTTGCAGTAGTGTGACTGGTCCTTTGACCTGCGGTGCTTCGGCTACTCACAGTGAGGTTATTGTAGTTTGACTGCACACATACATGGTCTCTAGCCATATGGGTCCATGCAGTGTAGATTGGCTGCAGTAAGTTCACTGTAGGAGTAGGGTATGCACCTATAAGGAATCTATCGACCTTGATAGATAAGGAGAGATCCTATATGATTTATAAGACTGAGTAGAACCTATGGGGTCACACACACTAGAAGTATTGACCGATCCGATGGTTGAAATGTGATTAGGAATCACAAGTAATCAATTCGATTGATATTCAGTTGAAGAAGGAACAAAGGAAATTAATTAATTGGACTTGAAACAAGAGTCCTACTTCGAGTAGGATTCCTAGAGTCCTAATTGGATTAGGACTGGGAATCCTAGTTGGAGTAGGATTGGGATTCCTACTTGGATTAGGATTCCCACAATCCTACTTAGAATAGGATTTTGAATTCAATGTGAATTCCTACTTAGAATAGGATTCCTAGAAGTCCTAATTGGATTAGGACTTCGGATTCAAGTAAGAATTCTAATTGGATTAGGACTAAAATTAAATACGTCCTAATATGGATTAGGGTTTCTTAAGTCACAATTAATTATTAATCTAATGAATCAATAAGACTCCTAATTGGATTAGGATTGAAGAGTTTAATTGAGTCAAAATTGATTTAAGTTCTAATTGGATTAGGACTTACCTAGATTGGATCCAAATTGGTTCACCCTTGGACTAAGCCTAATTGGATTAGGGCTTGACCACATTAGGGCAATGCAAACCCTAATTGAGGTGGACTAGGGTTTACCAAGAGGGAGGGGCTTGCGCCCCTCCCCCTTTGATCACATGGTGTGGCACAAGAGAGGGGGCCGGCGCCCCCTCTTTGGAAAGTTGTCTAGGGCTCCTACTTAGTAGGAACCCTAGATGGCTATAAAAAGGCTTATGAAGCCGGCGCCCTACAAGGATTGCTTCCTCTCCCTCTTGTGCCGTGGCCACCCTCTCCCTCTCCTTGTTTCAGCCGCAAGCAAGGGAAGAAGAAGATCCAAGTGTTGGCGGCCTCCTCCCCTTCCCTTCCTTCATCCAACGCAAGGAAGAAAAGAAGGCTGCGTGGGGATTCTTCTTCATCCTTCTTCTTCCTCCTCTCAAGCATATTCAAGAGTTGAAAGAAAGAGAGGAGATCAGCCATCAAAAGAAGTCTTTGCAAGGGAGCTAGCACCCCGGGAAGACAAGAGATCTTTGATCAGGTCCTTTGCTTCGTGTGGATACCCGTAGAGGCCGGACGTTTGAACGGCTTCAAACGAACCCTCAACCTAAAACCACGAGCTTCAGTTTGCGGTGATCATCTACCCGCACAAGGTGAAGATTTTATCTCTCTAAAGGTTTTAAAAAGTATTAATCCTTATCTAACTACGAACGGTCTAGAAACAGCGTTTCATGCGATGAACGTCGATCCCGCTTATGCCGATTCCGCTGCAATCTGATTTTTGTTTTGAAATATCAGCAGCATAGGCGGGTTCCTAACAGTGGTATCAGAGCCTAGGCTTCGTAGTTTAAGGTAAGAATTAATTATAAGTAGGCTTATTAGATATGAAAATTGAATGATCATGCATGCTGAAAATTTTCTGCATGCAGAATTTTTCTAGGATGCTGATTTTTACATGCTGATTTTTTATATGATAAAAGGATGATTCTAATAGCATTGTTAATATGATTACAAAGTTTAGAATCATGATTAGCATGATCAGCAACCTGTGTCATGAGATAATCAATTAATTATCAGATCTGAAATTATAATTGTTGCATATGGTGATGATCATAGGATTCAAACCCTTTTGGTATTAAATGTAAAGACCTGCGATGTGATCTGCAATGTCATGTAATTTTACAGATGCTTGCATGCATCTTATTTGATGTTTTGAGAGGCCTGCGTGCCTCCTAAAAGGAGATGTAATTTATTTTTATTTTTATTTTATATCTGGTTGTATTTTCTGTAATGTGATGTACGTCAACGATCAAGTCGAAGATGATGCATGAGATGAACAGGGCTCTAAGCGTTTGATGGCGATTGGATCAAGAGTTTGGTCAAGGATCGAGTCAAGGAGGCTTGGAACCAATTCAAGAGTTGAAGATCAGTTGATCGATTGACGTGCATGTGCTTGTAATACGACCTGAATTAGAATCCATGATCATCACCTATTTAAAGTTTAGCTTTAATTATTGCTGCGATTATAACTGCCTGCAATGTGCCGTTTGCATGTGATGTGAATATGAGTCGGGTAGATAGGTTTACATGTGATGTAGCAAACCCAATTGAGACCTAAATTAAAACCTCCTCAATCAAGTCGAGAGTGAACCGACATGAGCAAGTCATATTAGATTAATTGATCTAATTGTGTCTAGAAAAGCATGACAGGTGGTTACTTAATTAGGACCTTACTCTCTGAGTAAGGGGAGCCTCCCACCTGCTTACCTGGCCAATTGTTCGATTACCTCTTATGAAGAGCTCAAGTTGCAAACACTAAGACCTGATTAACCAATATTAAGTCAATAGGTCTTCCACTGTAGTAGAGCTGCTAAGGTCTTTCTGATGTTGATTTGTCTCGGCTGGACACAGTGGGCAAGTTGCATCGGGGGGCTGGACCTCTCTATAGACATGAGATGTTGTAGGGTAAAGGTGGGGTTGGGCACCAATAACTGTTAGGTGAGGACCCAATGACGACTTTATTCCTACGGTTATACGGTGGGTCTGACTTAACTAAGAAATGGGACCAATAACTGTTAGGTGAGGTCTTCATGGCTTAGAGACCAAGAAGCACTGCAACATGCTTGAGAAGCATTGTACAAGAGTTGTACATTCATCAATCTATGTCTCATCAATAACTGTTAGGTGAGGTGGCATGTAAATCGGTGGAACCGCAGTACCCACTAGAAACCCTAGTTCGTGTAGGATTTCCGTTTTTCTACCAGGGGAGTATGAGGAATTCGAGAAAATAGTGAGAGTTACATTTGTTCTAAAAGATCTTAGAACAGATTAGGATCAAGTACAAAAGTCTAACTAGAATCTTTACTCTCTGCAGATCATAATGTCAGCATCAAACCCTTTGACCCGTATTCTTGAGACCAACCGATTGACCGGAACCAATTACAAGGACTGGCTTAGAAATTTCAAAATTATTTTGAGCTGTGAGAAAATAGGCTACATACTCGATTCAGATATCCCCACACTACCAGCACGTCCTACTGATGTTCAGCGACAGATGCATCAAAATGGCTGGATGATGACATTAGAGTCAAGTGCTATATGATGGCATCCATGTCTAATGAACTCCAATGCCAGCATGAGAATCTCAAGACTGCTAGGGACATACTAGCACACCTGCAAGAGTTGTATGGTGAGCAGAGTCGCACAGCTCATTTTGAAGTGTCCAAGAGGCTCTTCAAGACAAAGATGCGCGAAGGGCAGTCCGTCCATGATCATGGTCTGACTATGATCAAGGACCTTGAGGAGCTTGAGAAGCTCGGGATGAACATGCACAAGAAATTGCAAGTTGATCTGATCCTTCAATCCCTTCCTGATTCATTTGGTCAGTTTATAGTAAACTACCACATGAATAAGATTGAATGCACTAAGACTGAACTGATAAATATGTTGGTAACTGCTGAGGGAGCCTTGAAAGGTTCAAGGGGCAATGTCCTTGCTGCTGAGTTGACTCTGGTTCCAAGAGAAAGTCTACTTGGAAGAAAAAGAAGCCTGCGAAGAAGCAAAAGAAAGACAAGAGTCAAAGAAGGAAGTTCAAAAGAAAAAAAGCCAATGACAAAGGAAAATGTTTCCACTGCAATGTCGACGGCCACTGGAAGAGGAACTGTCCTTCATACCTCGAGAGCCTGAAGAACATGAAAGGTGACAAACCTTCAGAAGGTATAGGATTTGCTCATAATTGAAACTAATCTAACGGTTTCTTCTACTTCTAGTTGGGTTATAGATTCTGGTTCTAGTGCTCATCTGTGCACTACCATGCAGGGTCTAAAGGAAAGTAGAAGGCTGGCGGAAGGTGCAGTAACCCTTCGGGTTGGCAACGGGGCAAAAGTTGCTGCTGTGGCTGTCGGCACCTACCATCTGCGACTACCGTCTGGTTTTAGTTTATTACTTAGAGACTGCTATTATGTACCTGCTGCTAGCAGAAATTTGATTTCTGTTTCATGTCTAGCACAGAAAGGTCATGTTTTTACATTTGACAAAGACTGCTGTTCTATTTATTTAAGAAATAAAATAGTCGCACGTGGTTTTATGATTGACAGTCTCTATCATTTGCATATGGATGTATCTATAAATGTGTCTGAGCAAGTAGTGAATGCCAAAGGATCCAAAAGATCCAGGGATGAGATAAACCAAAATATATTTGTGGCACCTCAGGCTTGGCCATATTGGAGAGGACAGAATGAACAAAATGGATAAAGATGGGCTTCTCGGCTCATTGACTTCCGAGTCATATCCAGTTTGCGAATCCTGTCTTCAAGAAAAAATGGCCAGATTACCCTTTGTAGGACATGGGGAGAGGACCACTGAAATACTTACCCTAGTACATACAGATGTATGTGGCCCATTCGATATGCTAGCCAGGGGACGTTATATTCGTACTTCATTACCTTGTATCGATGATTATTCACGGTATGGGTATGTGTATCTTATTGAGACACAAATCTGAATCTTTTGAAAAGTTCAAAGAATTCAGAAATGAAGTAGAAAAATAAACTGGAAAACCCCTTAAGGCTCTTCGATCAGATCGAGGAGGAGACATACCTTAGTGGAGAATTTCGGGACTATCTCAAGGACAATGGGCATAGTCTCACAATGGACTCCTCCGTGTATGCCTCAACTCAACGGGGCGTGGTGTCAGAGAGAAGAAATCAGACTCTATTAGATATGGTCCGGTCCATGATGAGCTTCACTGATCTACCGATGTTTCTTTGGGAGATGCCTTATTACCGCAGTATATCACTGAATAGAGTTCCCTCTAAATCCGCTCCTACCACACCGTATAGATATGGCATGGTAAGAAACCCAAGTCTTGCGTCATCTCAAGATTTGGGATGTCCGGCCCATGTCAAAAGACTGCAGGCGGACAAACTAGAGGCTAGGACCATAAGTGCGTCGTTTTATAGGATATCCTAAAGAGTCATTAGGATACAATTTTTACGTCTCAGAGGATCACAATGTGTTTGTGAGCCGTCATGCCATCTTCTTGGGAAAAATCAGTTTATCCTTGATAGAGGCAGGTGGAGGAAAAATTGAACCTTGAAGAGATAGTCTCATGAAAAGCAACGAGTCATCGGATCCTATCGAACCCATTCATACAAAGCCAGTTACACAATGTCCCGCAACCACCTCGCAGATCAAGTAGGGTCTCCCATCCTCCCGATAGATACTAGGTATACTAGAAGAGGATACCGAGGGAAATGTTCCTAGTGGGAGATAGGGATCACATACAGGATCCCAAAAACCTACAAACAAGGCGATATCTGATGTCGATTCTGAAAATGGTTGGAAGCTATGAAGTCAGAATGTAGACTCCATGCATTCCAACCAAGTCTGGACCTTAGTAAGATCCACCAGAAGGTATTGTACCTATTGGATGTAAATGATCTACAAAAGAAAGATAGGTTCGGATGGAGAGGTAGAGACCTATAAGGCAAGGCTTGTGGGCAAAAGGGGTATAGTCAACGCGAAGGCATTGACTATCAGGAGACCTTTTCACCTGTAGCCATGCTGAAATCCATCCAAACATTGCTTGCCATGCAGGCATTTCATGATTATGAAAATCTGGCAGATGGATGTGAAAACTGCTTTCCTAATGGACATCTTGATGAAGATATCACATGGAACAGCTTTGGTTTCGCTTCCAGTGATGGAGATCACAAGGTCTTGCAAGCGCAAGGTCCATCTATGGACTAAAAGCAAGCATCTCGGAGTTGGGAACACTCGTTTCGATGACGCAATTCAAAACTTTGATGTTCATCAAAAATGAGAAGGAACCGTGTGTTTACAAAAAAGGTTAGTGGGAGTGCTGTCGTATTTCTCGTACTGTTACGTGGACGACATCCTCCTGATAGGGAATGATATTCCCATGCTAACCTCGATCAAGGTCTGGTTGTCAAAAGAGTTCTCCATGAAAGACCTTGGGGAAGCATCCTATATTTTGGAATAAAGGTCTATAGAGATAGATCTAAAAGGATGCTTGGCCTATCACAGAAAATGTATATAGAGGAAGTGCTGAAAGGTTCAGCATGAAAAAACTCCCAAAAGGGTCTCTTACCCCTTTAGGGCATGGAATTCATCTCTCCAAGAAGATGTGCCCCAACACATTTGAAGAGATTCAACGCATGAGCAAGATTCCTTATGCATCGGCAATAGGGAGCCTCATGTATGCCATGCTATGCACACGGACCTGATATAGCCCTAGCTGTGAGTGTCACAAGCAGATATCAGTTTGAATCCAGGTGAAGAACACTGGAGCAGCTGTGAAGAATATTCTTGAAGTACTTAAGAAGAACTAAAGATTTATCTTGGTCTTTGGAGGATCATCAGAGTTAAAGGGTAGAAGGGTACACAGATTCAGACTTCATGACTGACGTCGGATGATAGGAAATCAACATCTGGATATGTGTTCTTGTGCAATGGTGGTACGGTGAATTGGAAGAGTTGCTAAACAAACCGATCATTGCTGATTCTACTATGGGAAGCTGAATACATCGCCGCCTCTGAAGCTGCTAAGAAGGCTTCTGGTTTCAAGAAATTTATTGCGGAATTGGATGTAATGTCATCAGATGCGCATAACACTCTACTGCGATAATAATGGCGCCATAGCTCTTGCTAAGGAGCCAAGGTCTCATCAGAAGTCCAAGCATATAGAGCGGCCGCTTCCACCTCATACGCGACTATGTTGAGAAGAAGTATGCCGAGGTGCAGAGAGTAGACTCCGCGGAACAACGTGGCAGGACCCATTTCACTAAACAGCTGAAGTCAGCAAAAGACTGAAGCCCACCTTGAGAAGATGGGACTAAGATATATGACTGATTGGCTTTAGTGCAAGTGGGGAGATTGTTAGATGTATGCCCAAGAAGCCAATTTTTGGCTGGACACATTCTTAATTCTGGGACATAATTTGTACTTGACTTATTATTATTGAGATAAATAAAAGGCATCTTTTTTCATTCATATTGTTTATGTGTCTATGAATCGTCCAAGAATTAATAAGATGATGATGCATATTCTTAAGAGTTAAGAATTTGAGCGATGCATCATTGGTGATTAATTTCTGAATGCTCCTGATCGATGGATCATTCACGAGGACGGTGATCAATCCGATGAGATCAGTGCACAGATTACTTTCCTTAAGGATGGATGAGAACTCGAGTCCACAGTGTGGCCGACACTGAAGTAATAGTGCATGGTGCTTGTTAAGAACCAAGGGTACTGAGCGTGACCAATACAAGAAGTCACTTGGGATGTCTATCCACTCGTCAGTGACTTGCTTGATGTTTGCAGTAGTGTGACTGGTCCTTTTGACCTGCGGTGCTTCGGCTACTCACAGTGAGGTTAATTATAGTTTGACTGCACACATACATGGTCTCTTAGCCAGTATGGGTCCATGCAGTGTAGATGGGCTGCAGTAAGTTCACTGTAGGAGTAGGGGTATGCACCTATAAGGAATCTATCGGACCTTGATAGATAAGGAGAGATCCTATGTGATTTATAAGACTGAGTTCGTAAGACCTCGGCCGGGGCAGTATGCACAGTGGAGAAAGAGTTTTTCACTCTTGAACTAAGTCGAATGAATCTTCACAATGACAGACGATGGGGGTTTGACGAGTTGTCCATGACCTCCGTCCTGTTAGGGATCCACGTAGTAGACTGTATCACAATAACTGCACACTAGAGGTTCACCATTCTATTCTGCTGGGTAGCCACTAGCTATGCTGCTAGTGTCACTGGTGGGATGTGGGGACTCATAGGGATTGTCTTCGATGATCGATAAACCCTAATGAGTAGAGTTGGAATCGTTCCAACCCATTGAAAGGAGTCTTCAATGGATATTGTGATAGAGATCACAATATATCTCACTACCAGTCAGAGTAGAACCTATGGGGTCACACACACTAGAAGTATTGACCGATCCGATGGTTGAAATGTGATTAGGAATCACAAGTAATCAATTCGATTGATATTCAGTTGAAGAAGGAACAAAGAAAATTAATTAATTGGACTTGAAATAAGAGTCCTACTTCGAGTAGGATTCCTAGAGTCCTAATTGGATTAGGACTGGAAATTCTAGTTGGAGTAGGATTGGGATTCCTACTTGGATTAGGATTCCCACAATCCTACTTAGAATAGGATTTTGAATTCAATGTGAATTCCCACTTAGAATAGGATTCCTAGAAGTCCTAATTGGATTAGGACTTCGGATTCAAGTAAGAATCCTAATTGGATTAGGACTAAAATTAAATACGTCCTAATATGGATTAGGGTTTCTTAAGTCACAATTAATTATTAATCTAATGAATCAATAAGACTCCTAATTGGATTAGGATTGAAGAGTTTAATTGAGTCAAAATTGATTTAAGTTCTAATTGGATTAGGACTTACCTAGATTGGATCCAAATTGGTTCACCCTTGGACTAAGCCTAATTGGATTAGGGCTTGACCACATTAGGGCAATGCAAACCCTAATTGAGGCGGACTAGGGTTTACCAAGAGGGAGGGGCGCCCCTCCCCCTTTGATCACATGGTGCGGCACAAGAGAGGGGGCCGGCGCCCCCCTCTTTGGAAAGTTGTCTAGGGCTCCTACTTAGTAGGAACCCTAGATGGCTATAAAAAGGCTTATGAAGCCGGCGCCCTACAAGGATTGCTTCCTCTCCCTCTTGTGCCGTGGCCACCCTCTCCCTTCTTGTTTCAGCCGCAAGCAAGGGAAGAAGAAGATCCAAGTGTTGGCGGCCTCCTCCCCTTCCCTTCCTTCATCCAACGCAAGGAAAAAAAGAAGGCTGCGTGGGGATTCTTCTTCATCCTTCTTCATCCTCCTCTCAAGCATATTCAAGAGTTGAAAGAAGAGAGGAGATCAGCCATCAAAGAAGTCTTTGCAAGGGAGCTAGCACCCCGGGAAGACAAGAGATCTTGATCAGGTCCTCTGCTTCGTGTGGATACCCGTAGAGGCCGGACGTTTGAACGGCTTCAAACGAACCCTCAACCTAAAACCACGAGCTTCAGTTTGCGGTGATCATGCTACCCGCACAAGGTGAGAATTTGATCTCCCTAAAGGTTTTAAAAGTATTAATCCTTATCTAACTACGAACGGTCTAGAAACAGCGTTCATGCGATGAACGTCGATCCCGCTTATGCCGATTCCGCTGCAATCTGATTTTTGTTTTGAAATATCAGCGGCATAGGCGGGTTCCTAACACATTGCTCATGGAGGCAAGCATGATACATTTGACAGTCAAACTGTCATTCTTCCACATCTTGTGTGTGGCAACCTCTTCTTCAGTAGCATCATCCCCTAGATCTCCAAGATTAGGGGTTTCAAGAATATAGAAAATTTTCTTCTGAGTGAGTACAATCTTAAGATTCCTCAACTAGTCACATAGTTTGGACCGGTTAACTTGTTGGCATCTAAGATGCATCTTAGTGATAGTGAAAATGACATTTAATAATTCTACATAAGCAAGAACAAAACTACTATAAGCAGACTAATCATGATGACATATATGCAATTAGACTAGGACTTTATCTAATTGTTTCCTACTATTTTAATCAAATATCATAGCCTCTCCTATGATAAATGGGAAAACCTAATCTTTCTTAGTAGGGTTGAGATCCTAATTCATCATAAAAGCCTTGTGGTTACACAAAAACCCTTATGAGTTCAAATGTAGAAAACTCTTTCCAATTGCATCTCATGCAATTCTCAACTTTATTTTGTCCTCTTAAAATATTTATAGCCTTGTGGTTGCACAACAAACTATAATGTTTTAGTTAGTGATCGGTTATTTCAATTTCAAAAATAAACCACGCAATAGCACGTATCCTGTAGGATAGTGATTACGGGTGTCGGTCCACAGAGATTGAAGAATAAGTTATTTTTTTTAAAAAAATAAATCAAAAAGAAGGATTTGCTAACTTGATTTAACTAAATTAAACTATAAGTACGGATTGGAATTTATCAGAGTAAATAGATCTAGGGTTTGGAATCTACCACATAGCATTGCATCAAGGATTGTGTTCTTAATTTTTGTCTTTTGGAGAGGCATGCAATTTTGGCTATAAGCCTTTTAAAATAAAAGCATAAAGAGTGTTAGGAAGATCCATCTTCGGTGTAGCATGAAGTGTCTACCTAAGTATGCTAATCTAGGATGCAGCACACTTCATCTTCCTAGGCATGGATCATCTTAGACTACTTTAGCAAACATGATTAGTAACTAGCATGCTCGAAATTTAAATATCATAAAGAAATATTTCATTGAAAATAAGAATTTAAACAAGCTCCAAAATAATAAAAAAGTAAGAACTACAATTGCCCTGATACATTGCTAGGGCTTCATCCAGCCCTAGATTGGATGTTTAGCCAAGCATGGCTTCCGGACGACCTCCTCTTCAAATGAAATTGATCAACTCCCATTATTCCCAAAATATCAAAACTATTCTCTTTTCCTTTTTCTCTCTTTTTTTATTTCTTTTTCTCTCTTTTCTTTCGGCTGGTGTCTTTCTTTTCTTCACTGTAAG
>NW_024069306.1:0-52968 GCF_009389715.1 Phoenix dactylifera
TCCGAGGGCCGAGCCTCGGGAAATTCCGCTCGCTGGTCGTGCGCTTGTCGCTCGCTGCCCGCGACGGGGTTTCTCCGTGGCCAGCCGCGATCATGTTTCTCCTTTTCTCTAAGCGTTGCCTGGGGGAACACGAGAAGGGCATTAAACGCTAATTAATGCGTTACCTGGGAGATCGGATCGCCAGCTGCTGCTTGCGAGGAGTGTTAGTTGAGCCGGGCCGCGATACGCGGGTTTCTCGAGGAGGATACGGCCTGGGCGCGAGCGGAGATATGTGGACCTAGGGGTACATGACACCCGGATTGTCCTGCACAAAGAATGCGGTTTAAGGAGAATGACGCTTAGGAAATCGCGGGGAGATACGCCTCGGGAGCCGGAACGGCTCCGGTTTCAATGCGCCTGCATTTATTGGAGCCACCCGCATCGGAACGACCAGGGGGCCCGCAGTTTGGCTATAAATACAGGTGCAGGTACGATGGAGTTTGCCAAGCCGGAGCTGTTCAGGTTGCCATGGATCGCGGACCTCCCTCCTTGGCATATGACTGAGAGACTCCTGTTGAAGGAAAGGGAGGCGCTCCCTTGCGACTTCAGCCAACTAGCCGTTTCATCTGGGATCCAACAAGGAGGGTCTTCCCGGCGGAACTCCGCTCTAGGCGTTTCATCCGGGATCACCATCTCACCTCCTTGAAGTTCAGCCCTCCGATTGAGCTCTGCACGCAGACGCTCAGTCCGGGACCGCGCGCCTCCATATGCTCTTCCCCCTCGAATTCCCTTCTCTTTCCTACCACTGGGGAGGATGGGAATATCCTTTGGAGGCGGCGTTCCCCCTGGGGGCAGCGGGAGCTTCCTTCTGCGGCGGCTCCTCGTCTTTTTGGTGAGGTCTGCTGGATGGCGCCTCCGGTTAGAAGCACCCACTTCCGGTGGGATTGCAGCTGCTTTGGGTTGAGGGTTTGGGATCCTCGTCCTCAGCTCCACGGATTCTCCACTCTTCCTTTGCTTTCTTTACTCCTAATTTCCCCTCTGGGAATTCCTTGTAATCACACGAGCACGCCATTGTAACCAGAATTATGAAATGAAAAGTGTTACACCTTTTCAAAATTGTCTTTCTGGCCTTGTTGTTCTACTGGTAATACATCCGCATGTTAGCGGAATTCCAGCCCCTTGGAATTTCTCCGGCCATCTAGGGCTTCCAACTGGTAGGAGCCAGGTCGGTTTACCCAACGACTTATACGGGCCTTCCCAATTCGGCGCTAGCTTCCCACCTTCCGTAGGTTGAGATGCCTTAGCTCGGCCTCAGCACCAGATCTCCAATTCTGAAAAGCTTCGGTCGGACTTTGGAGTTGTAATATCGGGCCACCCTCCGCTGATACATTGCCATCCGAACCTGCGCCATTTTCCCTTGCTTCTTCCAAGAGATCCAGGTTCCCTCGGAGTTGCTCCGAGTTGGCCTCGGGTCGGTGTGCGGCTACCCGAGGTGAGGGAAGTCCGAGCTCTACGGGGACAACGGCTTCCGTGCCATAGGTTAGGCTGAAAGGCGTCTCCCCGGTAGGAGTCCGATGCGTGGTCCGATACGCCCAAAGGACATTCTCTAGTTCCTCGACCCAAGCTTGCCCCGTCCGTCCGATCCGCGCTTTGAAATACCTTGGAGGATTGTCCGATTTGTGACCTCGGCCTCGCCGTTGGTTTGGGATGCGACACGGACGTGAACCGATGTTCGATGCCCGAACTCCTCGCAGAAGTCTCGGAAATGCTTGTTATCAAACTGTCGACCGTTATCCGAGATGAGGACCCGAGGTACCCAAATCGGACAATGATGTTCTTCTTTACGAACTTCCGGACTTGCGCCTCCGTGATGGTGGCCAGTGGCTCTGCCTCCACCCCACTTGGTGAAGTAGTCGATGGCGACAATCAAAAATTTCCGCTGGGCCGAAGCGATGGGGAATGGTCCGAGGCATATCCATTCCCCCACTGTGCAAAGGGCCAGGGGGCGGTGATTGGCGCCAACGGGAACAGAGGGGACTCTCTGGATGTTGGCGTGGCGCTGGCAGGCGTCGCAATTTCCGTACGTGATCCTTTGAGTCTTCCAATAAGGTCGCCAATAGTAGCCTTGCCTCATGATCTTATGTTGCCAGGGACCTAGCCCCAGGTGCGATCCGCAGATGCCTTCGTGGACTTCGCTGAGGGCGTAAGCCGCTTCCGAAGGGCGGAGGCACCTTAAGAGGGGGGCGGTGAACGAGGTCCGATACAGCTCCCTTCGTAGAGTACGTAGTGGGCGGACTTCATAACAAGTCGCCGAGCTTGATCTTCATCTTCGGGAGGATCCCTTCGCGAGGTAAGCTACAAGCGGGTCCATCCAAGATGGTTCCGGATCAATTGCCATTACCGCTTCAGCCTCGCCGATGCTCGGGGCATCTAGGGTCTCCAGGTATATCGCCCTTGACAAGTTGTGTGCCTCAGCGCCCACCAAGCGGGACAACCTGTCGGCCCTAGCATTTTCGCTCCTTGGGACCTGCTGAATGTCAATACTGCCGAGGTCGGGAATGAGTGCTTGCACCTTCCGGACGTAGCTCTGCATGGTCGGGCTCCGTGCCTCGAACTCCCCTCGAACCTGCCCGACCACCAGCTGGGAGTCGGTGAAGACCTTCAGACGCCGGATGCCGAGCTCCTTGGCGAGTTTGAGTCCCGTGACTAGGGCCTCGTACTCCGCCTCATTGTTGGTCACTGGAAATCCGAACCTCAAGGCATACTCGGCTATCACTCCATCGGGATTGGTAAGGACCAGCCCAGCCCCTCCACCTTCAGGGTTCGACGACCCGTCAATGTGGAGCGTCCAGATCGGGAGATCGAGGCTGGGTGTTTCCGGCGGCCTAGGTTCCGCCTCCTGCACAGTGCACTCAGCGAGAAAGTCCGCGAGCACCTGGGCCTTGATGGCGGGCCGGGGCTGGTAGCGGATGTCGAACTCACCAAGTTCTACTGCCCACTTCACCAGCCGTCCCGCATTCTCAGGATTGCTGAGGATAGATCGGTCAAAAGGGTGACAGAATGAGCCTGGAAATAGGGGCGAAGCCTCCTGGTCGCAGTCAGCAGCGCGAAGGCGATCTTTTCAGCCTTCGTGTACCGCGTCTCGGCATTCCGGAGGACTCGGCTGGTGTAGTACACGGGCTTCTGAAGTTTTGCCTCTTCCCGAACCAGTACTGCGCTGACTGCGGTTGGGGAGACCGCCAGGTAAAGGTAGAGCATCTCCCCCTCTTGCGGCTTGGACAGCAGGGGAGGAGACGCCATGTACTCCTTGAGCTGGTCGAACGCCACTTGACATTCAGCCGTCCAGAGGAAGTCTTTCGGGCGCTTCAACATCTTGAAGAACGGTTGGCAGCATTCGGCCGATTTTGCCACAAATCGTCCGAGCGCGGCGACCCTCCCAGCGAGCTCCTGAACCTCCTTCACTTTGGTCGGAGGGGACATATCTTGGATGGCCTTGATTTTGTCCGGGTTGGCCTCGATCCCCCGCTGGTTGACAATGAAGCCGAGGAACCTCCCGGCCGAAGCACCAAAGGCGCACTTCGCTGGGTTTAGCTTCATACGAAACTTCCGCAAGGTGGCGAAGGTCTCCTCCAGATCCGCAATGTGCTGATCCGCATGGCGGCTCTTTACCAGCATATCGTCCACGTACACCTCCATGTTCCGGCCGATCTGCTCCTTGAAGATTTTATTGACGAGGCGCTGGTAGGTAGCGCCAGCGTTCTTCAGACCGAAGGGCATTACCTTGTAACAGTACAGCCCCCTGTCTGTTATGAAGGCCGTTTTCTCCTCGTCCTGTCGAGCCATCATTATTTGGTTGTAGCCGGAGAAGGCGTCCATGAAAGACAGCAGCTGATATCCGGAAGTCGCGTCGACCAGTTGGTCTATTCGCGGAAGCGGAAAGCTATCCTTGGGGCACGCCTTGTTCAGGTCGGTGTAGTCGACGCACATCCTCCACTTCCCGCTCGCCTTCCGGACAAGTACGACGTTTGCCAGCCACTCGGGGTAGCTCACTTCCCTTATGAAACCTGCCTCCAAGAGTTTGTCTACCTCCTGGTCGACCACCCAGATCCGATCCGGGGCACAGTGTCTCTTCTTTTGCTTTACTGGTCGGTGGGTCGGGTCGATGTTGAGGGCGTGAGAAATGACCTCCGGGTCGATCCCAGGTACATCGGCCGCCGACCAGGCAAACACATCAGCATTGGCTCGGAGGAATTCCACTAACCGGAGCCGAGCTTCCAAGTCGAGGTTGGCACCGACCCGGACCGTGCGGTCCGGGCGGCCTTCTTCGAGGGGAACTTCGATTACGCCCTCGGCCGGCTCCCCGTGCCGCAAGGCCACTTCGTCTCTGGCGTCAAGGGACTCGACGCTTAGGGCCTCCATAGGCTTCTTCCCTTTGAGAGTTGCTAGGAAATACTGCCGTGCGGTTGGTTGGTCACCTCGGACCTCTCCAATTCCGGCCGCCGTGGGGAACCGCATGAGCAAATGGTAGGTAGAAACCACCGCGCGAAGGGCGTTCAGTCCGGGTCGTCCGAGGATAGCGTTGTAGGCCGAGGGGACACGGACGACCAAGAACCCGAGTCGCACCGTGGCTTCTGCGGGTGGCAACGCCCGCAGTCACAGGCAGCTCAATGATACCTTCGGCCGAGATAGCGTCTCCAGTGAATCCTATGAGGGGGGTGGATGTTTTGTGCAACAATTGTCGGGACAAGCTCATCTTTTGGAAGGCCTCGTAATACAAAATATCAGCTGAGCTTCCACTATCCACAAGAACACGCCTTACATCATAGTTCGCCATAGTGAGAGAGATCACCATGGCGTCATCGTGGGGAGTCTGAACCCCCTTTACATCTTCATCACAAAAAGCGATTACATTTCCGACCCGCTGCCTCTTCGCGACGGCCACTCCTGATGCTTCCGCCGAGCCCCCTGCGTTCCTCACGGGCCGAGAGCAGCCCCCAGTGATGGTGTGGATCACTCCCGCAACGGGTCAATTCTGCTCCCGAGGCTCCTGAGGGGCCGGGTCGGCCGGACGCGGGTCTGCCGGGGGACGTCGGTCGTTTACATATCGACCGAGACGCCCTCGGCGAATGAGAGCCTCGATCTCGTCCCGAAGCTGGAAGCAGTCTTCGGTATCGTGGCCGTGGTCTCGGTGGTACTCACAGTACGCCCGAGAAGGCCTCCTCCCAGGGATCTTCTTCATCTGCCTCGGGACCGGGAGGTCCTCCCGCCCCTTGACCTCCATGAGGATCTGGGCCCGGGGGGCCAGGAGTGGGGTGTACCGGTTGAAGCGTCGGTGTGGAGAACGAGGGCGTGTGGCGCCGTGGTTCCTTGCTGGTGACGGGCTTCTGCGCCGGCGTTGAGGCGTCGGGCTCCTCCTCTGGGGTGCCTCTTTTCGCCTTTTCTTCCCGGGCTTTAGAGGGGCCTCGGCGGCCTCCTTGTTCCGGTGGGAGGCTGCCTCCTCGGCGTCTGCATACTGGTTTGCCCGAGATAACAGCTCCGGGAAGCTCCGCGGCAGGCGTTTGTCCAGGGAGAAGGTGAGTCTGCCCTTCCGGAAGCCACGCTTCAGGGCTGAGAGAGCCACTTCCTGGCTCAGGTTCCGGACCTCCAGTGTAGCCTTGTTGAAGCGGGTGAGATAATCCCGCAGGCTTTCTCCCTCGTTTTGCCGGACATCAAAGAGGGAGTCGGAGACCAGTCGCCGCCTGCTACTGACGGCGAAATGGCTGATGAAGAAGCGGGTGAACTGGTCGAAGGACTGGATGGAGTTAGCCTCCAGGCCGGCGAACCATGCCCTTGCCGGGCCACGGAGGGTCGCCGGGAAGGCCTTGCAGAGGAGCGGATCCGATGCTCCATGGAGGAGCATAAGAGTCCTGAAACTCTCCACGTGGTCCCGCGGGTCCGCCGCCCCGTCGTAGGGTTCGATCGCCGGCATTTTGAACCCCGGCGGGTTCGGGGTCCGCAGGATCCTCGAGGCAAGCGCCGGCTGGGAGGAGATCTCCAAGTCAGCGAAGGGATCTTTGGAGTGGCCCTTCAGGACCTGGAGTTGTCTGTGGAGATCGTCCACCCGCCGGTCCAGGGAGCGCGACCGGTGGGTGGGGGACAAGGAGCGGCGCGAGGGGGACCGACTGGAGTGCGGGCCCCTCGAGGACTGGGGTGTCTGAGAACGCGCCCGGGTCCGCCTCTCGTACCCCGCACAGCTCCGATGAGAAGGTCCTGGCAGAATGGACCGCACTCGAGAATCCTCCTCGCGCCGGCGCTCCTCTCCATGGGAGAGGAAGGAGCGCGGGTTGTGAGGAAGAGGCGAGTGCTCGGGGGGCAGCGGCTCCTGAGCCCGTTGCGGCACCCGAGAGATCACACCCTGCAGATTCTGCACTGCCTCCGCGAGGGTGCGAACCTGCTGGGCTAGCTGGTCGAACTGAGCAGCTTCGACCGTCTGAATGGGAGAAGGGGCGGTGGAGTGCTGCTGAGAGTGCGTTGGGGACGCAGCAGCCTCTCGGCCGGAGGCGCGAGAGGCTCCGCGACCGGAAGCATTGGAAGCTCCACGACCACCTCGCCGTGCCATTACGATCGTTCTAAGATTCGGCCCTTCCTCTAGCGCCAACTGTTGCTGGTGGTCCAAACCGAGAACGATTGGCACTGCGGTGTGAACGGGGTTCCGTCTGAGTTGTCTTGGTTGGTGTTGGTTGCGCTCCACCTTCCGCCAAGAAACCTGCAAACAAGCCTTGCACCACCACCAGGGTGGTGATGGCCCTCCGACGGTCAAGTCAGAGGAGATTGGAGGAGGAGGAGAGGTGATAATCGCAAGTAAGAGAGTGCTCTGGGAGATATTGCTCACCTCTCCCCCTTTCTCCCCCCAGCCGCATATATACCTGGCTGGGGGGTCTCTCAGGGGGGTTCGTTATCGTGGGGCACGATGGTGTGGCCACTGACATGGCCGTTACAGGGCGTCGTGGAGCAGCACCGGGTACGGCCACGTCAGGGCATAGTGGGGCTCCGCTTTGTACGGCTGATGCAGGAGATCGTGGAGCAGCATCGGATACAGCCGTTGCAGGGAGTAGTGGAGCAGGAGGCCGCGGCGTGCCTCTGGGGAATAGCCTGTCGTTATCAAGAGATCTCCGACTCGGGGTCGGAGCGCTGGATCAAGAGGCAGCCGACTCGGGGTCGGGCTGCGGAGCCGAGGATATCCGACTCGGGGTCGGATTGCTGGATCAAAGGGCAGCCGACTCGGGGTCGGGCTGCGGAGCCGAGGACGTCCGACTCGGGGTCGGAGCGCTGGATCAAAGGGCAGCCGACTCGGGGTCGGGCTGCGGAGCCGAGGACGTCCGACTCGGGGTCGGAGCGCTGGATCAAAGGGCAGCCGACTCGGGGTCGGGCTGCGGAGCCGAGGATGTCCGACTCGGGGTCGGATTGCTGGATCAAAGGGCAGCCGTAGTCTTCCTGGGCGCGCGTGCCGGTCACGTGGGGCATGGCGGCTTATTTCCCCCGTAACAGTAGCCCCCCACTTCCGAGCCTGGAACCAGAAGGGGAACAGGTGAAGGGAGTGATGTTTCGGGATTGCCGCCGTTCCTCGGAGAGGCGCGCGCGCTTCGAGCTCCCCGCCCTTTTTATGGCGTATGGCGGTTATTGCTGACCTGGCAGTCTGAGGATTTCGGCGGACATCCTTCCTTAATGGTGTCGATTCGCCTTTGGGGCGCGAGCGACCCTTCGGCAGCCAGGCGTCCTCTGGCGTCATCGAGGCGTCACTTGCCTTTCCGCCTATTTAATCGGGGGCCTTTCCCCGTCCGTCTTCTTCTTTACAGATATTTTCAAGTTTCCCCTTTGCGCAGCTGTTGCTGCCGTCGGACTGTTCACTTGTTTCTCCTTTGGCGCTCTCGGAGCCGTTCTTACCTCTTTTCCGGTGAGTTTTCCCCATTCTTCTACTTAGGGCTCTCCATACTTTCCCCTCTTATACTAGTGTACTCCAGTCGCTCCGGTCTCTCCCCCCTTCCTGTCCCCGTCCTGACCGTAGGTTTATTGGCCATTAGGAATGGGCGAAGTGAGAGCAGACCAAATTAAGTCGGAGCTGGTCGCCACAGACTTAGACAGACTCGTGGCTCGGTACCACCTTCCCGAGGCCTGCAACGCCACGCTCCCGGTGTTGGGAATTGTGTCCCAAAGCCAATTTTTAATTGTAAGAAATTGGATTATGTATATATTTTATTAAAATGAATAAAAATTTATTCTGGCAATTTTCTATTCATCACAAGTGTTACATCTTCAAATTGAACTCCTGTGTATTGTGATGAAGTCCTTAGGACTAATTTAGTGGATAAAAGAGGTTTTATCATTTAGTCCTTAAACCAGTTCGCGACCAAATGATGAGCTGTCAATTGGACAATAGCTATGTCAAGTATAGGTCGTTGTGTGTCATTTAGTTGGTTGTCCTCTTAAACCAAGAAGTGTGGAGACACTGTATGGCATACAGGTGAGATGTAGGAGTACATCATCACTGAACAGTGACTCACCTGCGTAGCACTCTACTGTCGGGAGTTAGCTCGCAAAGCGTATGGGCATAAGTACCCCTTAGACCTGAGACTGTCACGGTGACTTGCAAGCAACTCACTGTACTTAGGCACTGGATGACCTGAATTTCTAATTCAGGGATCGGAAGGAAGCTGGGTGCAGTCAAGTACTCGCGAAGTCTGTGTACGAGTCAAGATGGGATTGACCGCTCCAGATTATAGGAGTTGATGTCTCGCTGTATTTCAATTCAGTAAAACCTTGGCCAGGGTAAACCAAGTGATGGTCACTTGATTTGATTAATTGAAATACACTATGGATGACCGGACCCAGAATTCGACAGTCCACTCTGAGGTCATCTTGAGCATCGATGGTCATAGGGATGAATTATGCAACAACCATACGTCTAGGTTCTTGAATGTTGCTTTGCATATTCGACCTATCCGGACGTCGGGTATCATTGCTAGATGGTCACCTCGATTAGTGCATGGAGTAGTCCATGTACTACCGGCTTAGTGTTCGAACCTATCGGAGTCACGCACATTAGTCAAACTAAGTAAGAAGGTCTTGACCCAATTTAATTAAGAATTAAATTGTGGGTCATTTGGAATTTGGTTCTGTCTATGTTCAGCTAGCACTGAACATGAGGTACATGCTAAATTTCATGGATGAACAACTAATTAAGTCTGTATTTCGGGTCAATCAAGTTTCAATTAATGTAATGGAACTTGATCAGGACTCAATTGTTGAGATTGGATTTGATTGGGTCTAAATTAGTATAATTGGGCTCGATCATGATTTAATTGGGATTTAATTTCATATTTGTTCTGATCTAAGTCGGACTTGGATCGAGCCGAAACTGGACCTAATTGTATCTCTCATGAGTCGGACTCATGTGGAATTTTTTCGGGTCAAAAATCATTCAAATGGGCTGTCAATTTGGTTTAGAACCAAATAGGCTTGCTTTATTTCAAAATGGGCTAACCCATTTCCTATTTGACTAATCCCATTTAAATGGTTACGGCTGACTTGTTTTTAAACTCCCATGGACCCGTGGACCACTCCCCCTCATGGACCCTTAAGGATTTTTTTGTGAACCGCGATGGAGAAAAGCCTGGGAGGAGAAAACAGAGCCTTCTTCCTCCCGGCTTCGTCCCCACACCGTGCCACCGTCTGGCCTCCGGCCGCTCTGCCGTCTGGACCGGAATGTCCGGTTTTGAACCCGCTACATTCCGGTTAAATTTGATTTTTGAAATCCGGCTGTTATCGGATGGATTTACTGTTTTTTCCCCCGTTTGTTTTTGAAACAAACGTTATGAATTTATAACGTATGGATTCGTAAAGACAGTCATTACTCCTCTTAAATCCTCTCTGCGTTGGCCTATAGATAGACCAACGTTTTCCTCTTGAATACAGAACGAATCAGAGAGAAAAAGGTGTGAATCTGTCCGTGAAATTTTGGGAAGAAACTTCACAGACAGAGGCGGCTTCGGTGGGATTTTTCTAAAGGAGAAGAGGAAGAGAGAAGAAGTGGTCCTTCTCTCTCAATCTTCTCCCAGTGGCAAGCATTCAGATCCGGCTTTCTAGTCTCCTCTCTTCTCCTCTGCGATCAGTCCAAAATTGAAGCTCTCGGGTTGGAAACGGGAGAGAAGGAGGAAGAAGAAGAGAAGAAAAGAAAAGTGTTTCTTCTAGGGTCCTTTTTGCAAAAAGTGGTTTTGCAAAATACAGATATCGTCCAACCTTCCTACGAAGCTCGACGTGCGTGCGAAGTAGAGGGCTTGCAGATCCAGGCCTTACAGAGCTACCTTCAGGGATCTAGATCCAGATCCAGATTCAAATTACCTCGACCAACTTCCGCTACGGGCTTGAGGTAATTTTACATAAAAGTTAAATTTAATATTTATAATTGTTATAAATAAAATAAAAAAAATTAAAACTGATTTTTCATGCCTGGCGTTCGATTTTATCGGACAACTCGGAAATTTTTTCCTTCAACTGGTATCAGAGCCAGGTTGGCCGATGGAATTGGCCTATAATATCTAGAATTATGCATGATTTATTTTTTTAAATTTAGATTAGATCTAGATTTATTGATAAAATATCAATCTTGTGCTGATCCTAGCACAAAATTGAGATTAATTTGTATCATAAAATAAATAGTTTATTTTTGTGAAATTATGCATAATTGATGTTTATGAAATTTCAGTTTTAAATTTATTATGACCACAAAATTTAAATATAAATTGTTTATATTTGGAATAAATTGACACCTTGAATCCATGATCATAATGCATTTAATAAAGAATTAAATGTTGAATTTAAAATTTAAAATTTGAATTTCAAATAAAGATTTAAAATTCAAAATTTGAAATTTGAATTAAAATTTAAATTTGAACATCGGATTTGGGGCATGGGTTAGCACAATCAGATTAGTTGACTAGGTTAGACCTAATCATGAAATCAAATTGAAATGGACTAACTTAAGAAACATGATTTAATCTAATCAATAGTTGAACTATACTAAATCAAGGTTTATAAAATGATCAAACTCAATAGTTGTAGTTTATCATATCCAAACATTTCAATTGGATCTGATTGTGGCTCAGTGGTCGAGCCCGAGTTTCCAAGGATAACCTAAATCAACTTGATAAACCAATTGGTGTCTAAGGTAAGTCGGCATTTGATCATGGTTTTTAATTGGGGCTACCTCTTACCTGGCCAACATAGTTGGTGTCTAGGAAAGAGGTTAATGGCGTAACCCTCCCATGATCTCTCTTACCTGGCCAATTTGGTCGATCAAGTTTTGATTAAGGTACCTTGATACTTGGCACTCACCCATGCCATTAAGAAAAATCAGTGTGACTGATTTAGGTGTCTAATAGACCAATAAGAGCTAGTCCTCTATATGATTTGGTGAAGTCAGTGGGAGGATTTAGAATTATCGGTCAGTGTTACATATCATTTAAAATCCTCTAAATTATTAGGTCCTTAAAATGATAAAGTTATATAGATAACTAGATCATAGCCTCCCATTAAGGTGAATGATAATAGGTCCAATATTACAGTTGAACATGCAGGACGCTTCCGTCTGGTGTTTCTCTAAATACTGGAATTATCCTTCATTATATGATAGCTTTTTGAGCTATCTAATTGTGATTAGGTTGGCCGAGCCTTCCTCGGGCCTGATCATACATTAGGTAGTATCATCGAGTTAGTTCATTAATGGTTGGACCTAACCAGGATTTTCAGTGGAGGCCTCCGCCTACTGATTACCACTTGGGGCAAAATTGATTGCTAGAAATTGTTTAGAGAAATAATTGGTAATGTACCTACCCTTAGATGCACATGGGTTGGCCGAGCCTTCCTTGGGCCCGTATGCAGTCTATGCGGATTCTAGTACCCACTAGGGAATTAAAGTAATTCCTCGAATTAAAGGTAGAGGCTATTAATTCGATTAAAATAGTGGGAGAAAACTTTAGACTAAAGTCCAAGTCTTTAGGATTAAATAAATCATATACTGATTAGTTGGGTTTTTTCCTTTATTTTTCAGATATGGCTAACTCATTATCCCTCCGAACACTATTAGACAATGATAAGCTTAATGGACCTAACTTCGATAGCTGGTATCGAAAGATGAAAATAGTATTAGAGCATGAGCGGATCCTGTATGTGATATCGGATCCTGCACCTGAGGAACCTGCAGCCAATGCACCACGTGCAATCAGAGACGCTTATCAGAAGTGGCTCAACGATCGCACTACAGTGCGTTGCATCATGAGGGCCTCGATGAATGACGAGTTTAGTCGTAAATTCGAGGAAGCGCAGCCAGTGGAAATCCTTCAAATGTTGAAGGAGTCTTTCGGCACACCTGATGATGTTGAACGACATAAGACCTCCTGCGCTATATTCAATGCCCGCATGAGGGAAGGGGCATCGGTCACCGATCATGTATTGTACATGGTCGAACAAATCGATCGCCTAAGTAAACTTGGCTTTCCTTTGCACGAGCAATTGGGCAAGGATGCCATTTTGAATTCACTTCCCAAGTCCTACCTGACCTTCCTTAGTCATTATAGAATGACTAAACCTGAAGTATCCTATCATGGTTTGCTAGGTTTACTGCAGACCTATGAGAAGGATCACCAACTCAAAAAGGAGTCGGTGAATGTGGTAGGTGGGACTTCTGCAGGACTTTCTTTGATGACCCAAAGATTGATTCATAGATTGATTTTGATGATCACAAAACCTTGAAGTATAGATACTAATGTTTATGTTGCAAGGAGAAAGATATTTATGTTGCAAGGAACATAGCAAGTTGGAAGAACACAAGAAGGCCTCTAAAAGCACTCAAGAAAAGTTGGAAGAAAGCTACAAGTTATTGGCCCAAGTCTCAAGTTCAAAAGATTCAAATTGGAGGAGCAAATTCAAGGAAAATTTAAAAGAATAGTCTTCGAGTCGACTCCTGAGGAATTCGAGTCGACTCCAATGCTTGGCGAGTCAACTCGAGAGTAGAACGAGTCGACTCCAGGGTGTAAAAGGCAGAAAAGTCAGAGAGGGATTTTCGACCCTGAGATTCGAGTCGACTCCTGAGGAATGCGAGTCGACTCCAATGGTTGTCGGGTCGACTCCAAAGAAAGCGAGAGTCGACTCTCAGTGGTACACGAGGGAAAACTCAGAGAAGCAGTTTTTGGACACTGAGATTCGAGTCGACTCCCACAAAGTCCGAGTCGACTCCAAAGACAGCGCAACCCCAAGACAGAAGACGGTATTTTCGTCTCTGAGAGGCGAGTCGACTCCAAGACAAGTCGAGTCGACTCCAAGGCAGCGCGGCTCCAAAATACAGAGGATCAGTTTTCCGACTCTGAGATTCGAGTCGACTCCCAGACAGCTCGAGTCGACTCCAAGGCAGCACTACACTAAGATGGCAGAAGACCAACTTTCGAAAACTGAGAGCCGAGTCGACTCCAAGGAAGTTCGAGTCGACTCCAAGACTGGACGAGCCAAAAGACAGAGGATCGGGAGTTCGGACTCTGGGATTCGAGTCGACTCCCAGGATAGTCGAGTCGACTCGAGTGGACAAAATTCAAATTTGGAACAGTTGCCGAGTCGACTCCGGAAAAGCTTGAGTCGACTCCCGCTACAGCCGAGTCGACTCCTGATCGCGCGAGTCGACTCCGATCCCAACGGTAATATTGTCAGGAAGTGCAGACTGTGTCCAACGGCTCTATTTTTGTCTCTAACGGCTAGATTCTTGTTTCCACGCCATCTAAAGCTATAAAAACAAGAGGAGAGCTAGGGGAGAAGGCATGGAAGTGGGAGAGATCATCTAGGAAAGAGATCTCAAAGAGATTACAAAGGAAATCTCCCACAAGCACAAAAGGGCCATCCAAAACGAAATAGAGAGAAGAAGAGCATCCAAGTGAATCCGAAAGCTTCCTCTCCATCCGCGTGCTGCCTCGGGGATCCTCTACTTCATGCCAAATCAGAGGAGGATCAAGTAAAGAAGAAGCCGAGCTCCTCCATCTTCAAAACTCGTTTGAGGGCTTCTCTTTACTCTATTTGTTTATATTGTCATATCTGCTTGTTTAAGAAGCTTTGATTTGTTTTTATTCTTTGTTTTAATATCTTGTAACTTGATTCAATCAAGGGATTGAATCAAGGGGTTAAAGGTTTGTTGGTGAGCCAAAGGGAAAACCAACGGTGTAAGGTTTGTTGGTGAGCCAAAGGGAAAACCAACGGAGATAGGTTTGTTGGTGAGCCAAAGGGGAAAACCAACGGAGATAGGTTTGTTGGTGAGCCGAGGGTAAAACCAACGTGTAAGGGTTTGATTGTGAGCCCGGGAAAACAATCGGGGTTGGTTCTAGTCGGTGAGCCTGGGAAAACCGACCGAGTTCGTTGTGCGCTCGTAAAAACAACAAGTTGGGTTGTGAGCTTGTAAAACAACCGGCTGTAATCGGTAGGATTATAGTGAAATTCCCAAGAGGTCTTGGGGAGTGGATGTAGGTGCTGGGGTGCACCGAACCACTATATGTCCTTTGTGTTTGTAATGCCTCTAGTTATTGTCTAACTAACACACTTACTTACTTAGATAAATTGCTTGCTTAATTCTTATCCGCACATCCTTTAGTTGCAAGCATATTTAATCAAGTCGAAGTCTATACATCAAACCCTTGCTAAGTTTAACTTTCACTGTGCATCTATACAACTTAGCATAGTTACTCATAAAGTTTTAGAAGTAGCATAAAAGTTTTAAAAGACCCAATTCACCCCCCCTCTTGGGTTGTATCTACTGGGCAACATGTGGTATCAGAGCAGGTGCTCAAATATTATTTGTAGTCTTAACCGACTAGAGCCAAAGATCATGACAACTCAAATAGATAGTTTTCTAGGAGAAGGACAAGCAATTGACACACCTCCACTATTTAATGGCATAAACTATGCACATTGGAAAATACGCATGCGCATCTTTATTCAATCACAAAACTATTACTATTGGAAAATCATAATAAATGACCCTCACACACTCTCTCAAACTTTTAATGAAAAAGACTTAGCACAATTAAATGCTAAAGCTATGAACATATTATATTGTGCGATTCAAGAAACAATGTTTAATGAAATTTCTGCATGCTTATCTGCAAAGGAGATCTGGGATACTTTAGAAAATATTTATGAGAAATCTCAGAGTAGCTCACATGTACTTCAATTGCATACTAACAATGAGACTGCAGAAAAAGGTGTTGAAACTTCCATCTCAGTCGAGTCGACCCCAAGTATTTCAGAGTCGACCCTCAAGTTAACCGAGTCGACTCCAATAAGGTCCGAGTCGACTCCAAGGCAAATCAGCTTCCTAAAGACAAAGAAGAAGAGGAAGCAAGAAGAAAGGAAGAAAGAGGTAAAACGCAAGAAAGCCTTGACCAAGAGAAATTCAGACAAGGAATTGAAAGTTAGGAGCAACAGTGAACTACAAAAGGTAACTAATTTATGTTTTATGGCATTAGAAGAAAAAGTAAAATCTGAATCTAATTTTAAACCAAACGAATCTCATGAAGAATTTTCTTATGATGAACTTTTAAATGCTTTTCATGAGTTGTATAGTGATTGTAGAAAATTATCTGTAAAGAATAAAAATCTTAAGAAACTAAATTCTGAAAATGAAAGCTTAAGGTCATTTTCAGAAGAATTGATTCAGAAAAATCATAGCTTAATTAAAGAAAATCAAAACTTAAGTAAAGAAATTAACCAATTAAAATGTTTTATTAACAAATTCACTGTAAGTTCAGAAAGATTAAAAATGATGTTTGAAAGCCAATATGCTGATTTTGATAAATCAAAATTTAGCTTGACTCCTTCACTTAGCCATAAATCTCTAGAGAAAAAGGTTATCAATTTACCAAGCAAACCATTAAATAAGATAACTTATTTCAAAAATGAAAAGGATGGGAATAACAACTTTACCTATCGTTCTAGTATAATTAAATCAAATGGTAAAGTTATTATTATTAAACAGATATGGATTCCAAAAGGAACCATATGTCCTAACTCTCAAGGACTCAAGCAAGCTTGGGTACCCAAAATGAGAAAATGAGGATGTACACATAGGTGTACCAAGGTACCTATGGAACATAAAGAAACTTAAAAAGTTATTAACAAAAAAAATAATGAAATCAGTAATTCTTGCATCTCATCATTATTTGTGCTTTAGTATTTGATATGATTTGCTAGTAGTGATCAATTTTGTGATATAGAAAATACTTTTGGAAATATAATCAAATCTCTTCATTTTTTAGTATACTTTACTCACTATTGGATAAGTTGCTAAATGATTAATCAATTTATTAAGAATAACTCTATGAATTCTCTATATGCTTGATTGAGAGTTATTATCCATGGCATTATTGTTTATTGATCATAGATATGATAATGTGTACTTGGTATGCTTTTGAATATATGCACTATGAATACCAAGAAACCATCCTTGGCATATAAAATCAACTCATGCTAGTATGTACTTAATCTCAAAAGACCTTGCCATAGGCTTACTTAGATTATCTACTTAAAGGTCAAAGTTTTGCTATGCATGCTAACTAAGGAAACAAACAAAAATCATTTCTAAATCTTAAGATGTTGTTTCCATCTCCAAGTTTTTCAAAAGCTTACATTGAATTTATTCTTGAAAAATAAAACTGAAGTATTTTTCTGTATTTACTAAATCTTGTAAAAGTGGTTCAAATGATAAAGGTTTCCAAACTGTGAAGATAAAGAGTATCATGGCACAATGTTGAAAACCAAAATCCTGATAAAGTTTATACAGAAATTAATTATTTCAGCACTAAGGACACCTTAAGTAAAATAGGGTTAATAGAATTCTTGAAGAAATGAAAAAGACAATTGTGTATGATAGTCATCTACTTAAATAATTTTTAAAAAAAAAAGCTATCATCACTGCTTGTCATACATATGATTTCTATTAGATCTATTTTTTGATGAAAACTCCTTTTGATCTTCTGAAAAAATGGAAAATGAACCATTGCATATCTTTCACATTTTTCAGTCGTACATGTTATGCTTAATATGCTCTTATGAAAATAATGCCAAATCTGATAGAGATATGTCTACCCTTGGATATCATTCATCAAGCAATGCATATAGAGTATTCAATGAAAAGTTTTTAGGTGCAAAAATATCAAGGTATCTTATTCTTTATGAGACTACTGATTTATTATCAAAATACTAAAATTAAATTATATATGTATATGGTTAATCTTTTACATATAACAATCTAAAAACTTGTTAATAATTATAACCAAATTGAGTTTTTCAGAAATACATTTAATGAAGAAAAATTATTTGCTTAGAAGATGAAATAGATCTTGATTCTTGCATGATTAGAAGTAAAGATCACCATTATTATTTGCTTGCTTTATGAGCTTTATATTCTATCAAATGAGTGTGTAGAATGGACTCCTATATGCTTACTTTATTAAAGAAGATATATGTTAAATAACCACCATATTTGAAAACACTCATTACAAATATGATAAAGCAATATATAATTTGGAACAAGCATCAAAAGCATAATATAAAAGCTTAAGTAACCTTTTTGATAGAAAGTAATAGTGATAAATCTACACATCAAAAAGAAGAATTTGTGATATCTTATTTGCTCAAAATATGCATTGATGACATCATTTTTTGTTCTACTAATGAAGAGTTATATGAAGATTTTACTGAGCTCATGTAAGGTGAGTTTGAAATACGTATGATGAATGAATTAACATCTTCTCTCAAACTCCAAATTAAGACAAACAAGAAAGGGGATCTTCATTGACCAAAGTTAGTCCACAAGAAAACTCTTATAGAAGATTGGCATGAAGAAGGTATGTCTATAACCCCATCTTGTAGAATTTGAAAAGGATGAGCAAAGTAGATCTATTATTTTAAAGCTGTAGTGAAGCATGATAGAATAATTATTTTATCATACAGCTAGTAGACCAGATTGTATGCTCATTATGTGCACTTGTGCAAGCCTTCAATCTAAGTTTAATGAATCATATTTTATTGATAACAAATAAATCATAATCTGAATTTTGATAGAAACAACTGTTTAAGATAAGTTGATTAAAACTTAGCTAGCATGTCTTATTAATAATTATCTTAAGCAAATAAAATCTAAATCGTTTTTGAGAAATTGATTTGACCTTGATAAAACTTCCTATTGCCTCACATACTTGTCCTTGAACCATCTTGGTTAATGAAACTATCTCTTTAGTTCAAGTGATATGTGCTTGCTTATATTTAGGCAATCTCTGGCGTAAAGTGACTCAATATTCAACTATTGTCATATCTTATATTGAGTCATCTAGTTAAAAAAAAATATGTTAGATGAATGTTTTGTATCTTGAAGAAACCAATGACTTTCTTTCAAGAAAGAAAAGGAGTTTGTTAATAATGCAGGATCCTTGAGCAAGAAAATGAGAGATCTCAACTTGAAGGATATCTCCATGTAAGATACAATAAACATTCACTTGCAAACAAGAGAGAGGACCTTCTTCAGCCAAAGGTTCATACATAAGAAATCTAGTAGGTATTTGACTGAAGAATGCAGAATGGATTGGTAATTCTAGATACTTCTTGAGCAAAGTCAACAACTTAAGTCTTATTATGGCATGATTAAGTTCTTTAATTATTAACTTTTGATATCATGGCTCTATACATATTGATTGACTTATGCTCTTAGAAATTGTTTCATGGTTTGCCTAAACTAAATGATTTCTTTGCCTATATCATAACCATGAAATACACAAGTATATGCTTAAAAGTTTGATGTAAAATAACTTGTGAGAAGTTATGAATCCATGAGCATAATAAAAATGTTATTTGCATGATATACATATATATGATACACAAGATTAATTCTTTATTCTGCTCTTTCATGTAAATTACTTGAGAATAACAAAAAGAGAGAGAGATAAAGAAAAGAAAATGAATATTATTCAAGAGGTGTAGAATCTAAGCAAAGGCAAATACTCCAATCTTAAGGAAAAGTAAAACAAGCATAATATATTTGGCACATTTGGAAGGGATAAAATCCATAATTAATTACACTTAAACAGGGAGAATTCGAAGCAAACATTTTAATCCTTCTATATTGCTCATCATAGGGATGGTGCCAATGGGGAGGCTAGTGGTAGTACCCGGCACTATTTGACCCAACTATTCGGTGTAGGGCATATTAGGGACGGCACAAGAGGGAGGCTAGTGGTAGTACCTCGTGCCCCTTCCCAACTCCACCGGATAGGGAGCAAATAGAATATAAAGCATAAGAAAGTTGAAAATGAAAGACAAAGTAAATGAAAATATATAAGAAGAATCAAGTCTAATTATTAGTCACTTGGAAACACACCATAAGGATGAAGTCAATGCAAGATGATATTTAAATAGGGGGAGTGTATTTGAAAAGAATTGACTTTGATCCTTGACATGCTTGTTATTATTATTTTAATGCATGACTTAACATTTAATATATTTTGCATATAGTATGATGTCTTGATTTATGGGTTCTCAATATTTTGTAATGTTTCATACTTGGACAATTTGATTGAATGTTTGAATTGCTACATAACATCTTTTGTCTAGTTTTATTGAAAAGAAATTTCAGATTTGTCATTCACAATCATTGTTAAAATCTGAAAGCTAAATAAAATTGTAGAAAGGAGAAGAGAAGAACATCTCTATTTAGGGAAAATAAATTGATTTTGTTTTATCCTTCAACTTGCCTAAATTTGGTATATAATGTTCAAATTCGTACCAAAACTCAACATTTAATACAAAGATTCTGAATATGCTCTTATATGTTTGAAATATGTATTTTCAATCGTAATCATTTAAGATGAGCTATAATGTGGAAGATACATATCTCAAAGTATGATTGAAAATCCTATGTAATTCCGAATCTGATTTTGTATAAAAGCTTAAACTAAATGTGATTTTTAAAATAAAGTCTTACTTTAAGAAAAACAGAATTAATTTTGATGCCTTTGATGATTGCTCCGATACGCATCCGAAACATATCATTTCTTATCTTCAAAGTATACTAATATTGGTTCAAATGATGTGTCTTTCGATGATCTTGATTGCAAACAAAAATTTCTAAATATATGATTCTATTTTGATATAAAAAAAAAAATATATTTATTGTGCTTCATGTATACATTGCTGAAAAACTATGATTAAGAAATTGAGTTCTATAAATATATATACCTCAATGATCATCTATATATTTTTCTCTTCTACATTATTGAAGACTTCCATCAATAGAGTGAATGATCTTAAAGCTAGAAACATTTCACCTCACTCAAATGACTCTAAAAGAAAGAAAATGTAAATGCGTTTGAAAGAAACTGAGCTTCAATTGAATCATTTTATGATTAATACTTTTATACATTTTCTCTAAGATTAGGAGAAAGCATAACTTGTTCTTAAAGGATTAGAAAGAGTGA
The DNA here is from genome assembly GCF_009389715.1 of Phoenix dactylifera. Classification (NCBI taxonomy): domain Eukaryota; kingdom Viridiplantae; phylum Streptophyta; class Magnoliopsida; order Arecales; family Arecaceae; genus Phoenix; species Phoenix dactylifera. The sequence goes on from NW_024069306.1 coordinate 20,517, forward strand.
TTACTATAAATTCTGAATAATTCTAGATCACTCTACATTCTCGATATTACAGAATTTCAGTGTTATTCACGTTTATTACTAAAATCTGAAATTCAACAATTTAAAATGATTAAAGAAGAATGCATCTTTTGAGGGGGAGCTTTAGATATTCAGTATCCTATCCCAAAGACACTTTATTTTGATACATACTTTGAATTTTATGGATTGATTTTGATGAACCTCCTTATATTGCAAGACATGTTTTAATTTCCTTGAGATGAGTTCTATAAAGGTTGTCTTATCTCAAACCTTGAGTCTTATGAAAATAAGCTGAAATATATTTTTGAGATTGACAATCTTATTGAACATTATCTTAGGATTCTAAACTCTTAAATGGAATGATCATTTGAGGGGGAGAAAGAAAATTTCAGAAGGAAAGATCTTATGGAACTTAATTACATGAATCTATAGGAGAGGGAAAGAATACTAAATGAAAAGTGATCCTAATACTCTCCAATATGTATCATCTGAAATTTAAATCTGAAAATCTTTATGATACACCTTGAGGCGTGTTATTTGGTTAGTATATCTTATGCATCACTCATGAACCAAATTACAAATCTTGAGAGCCTCTAACTTAATGAAAAAGGGGGAGAATAACGTGTAATTGACTTGAACTTTAGAACTTAAATTGTGTGCCAATTCATATTGTTATGTATCAAATTGTGCTTACTTTCTACAGAGATAAAAGAAAGTCTCTAAAGAAATCATGTTGCATGATTTCATATTTTGGTGTTTGTGCCCCAATGATCTTATTATCATTAAAGAACTTTGAAGTTATTAAGACTTAATGATCCAACATGATGATGTGTCTTTTACATATATAGGTTTTGACCTGTTACTCTGAAAATTAATTAAATTGCTCTCCTGTTGATAAAACACTTAATAGATTGGGCAAAAGATCTTAAATGAACAAGCTTTCATACTTATTATTGAAGAGATGTTAGACTTCCATTCGTGCTTTTCATTGAATATCATTTGTGGTACTTCTTGAATTAACCTAAGAGAGATTCCACCCACACTTGATTAGAAAACTATCTGTGGTATCAAATTAGAAAACTTCTTGAAATCACATTCAATGTGTTCTGCTCTGAAATTATCTTAATTGGCTCTGATCTGTGCTCACTAATCTGATTCCAATATTATTGCCTTGAGTTATATGATTCATATTCTTGCAATAATTCAACATTCAAATCAGAGTACAATAAGGAAAAGAAATATTTGTGCTTAATGTTTCCCTATTTTTTTTTTTTGATGTTGTCAAAAAGGGGGAGAAATATTTAAGTATATGCTTATAATGCTTTTTGTATTGAGTACAAATCAGCTTAAATTGATTGTGTTAAGCTGATTGAATCTAAAGCAGTATCATGAAGTATGTTTCAAATATATATGTTTTCTACTTCATGCAACTTAGCTATGTATTACTTCTAGAAAACAATATCTTTTATATTGCATATACTCCAAGTTTTGTCATCATCAAAAAGGGGGAGATTGATGACCCAAAGATTGATTCATAGATTGATTTTGATGATCACAAAACCTTGAAGTATAGATACTAATGTTTATGTTGCAAGGAGAAAGATATTTATGTTGCAAGGAACATAGCAAGTTGGAAGAACACAAGAAGGCCTCTAAAAGCACTCAAGAAAAGTTGGAAGAAAGCTACAAGTTATTGGCCCAAGTCTCAAGTTCAAAAGATTCAAATTGGAGGAGCAAATTCAAGGAAAATTTAAAAGAATAGTCTTCGAGTCGACTCCTGAGGAATTCGAGTCGACTCCAATGCTTGGCGAGTCAACTCGAGAGTAGAACGAGTCGACTCCAGGGTGTAAAAGGCAGAAAAGTCAGAGAGGGATTTTCGACCCTGAGATTCGAGTCGACTCCTGAGGAATGCGAGTCGACTCCAATGGTTGTCGGGTCGACTCCAAAGAAAGCGAGAGTCGACTCTCAGTGGTACACGAGGGAAAACTCAGAGAAGCAGTTTTTGGACACTGAGATTCGAGTCGACTCCCACAAAGTCCGAGTCGACTCCAAAGACAGCGCAACCCCAAGACAGAAGACGGTATTTTCGTCTCTGAGAGGCGAGTCGACTCCAAGACAAGTCGAGTCGACTCCAAGGCAGCGCGGCTCCAAAATACAGAGGATCAGTTTTCCGACTCTGAGATTCGAGTCGACTCCCAGACAGCTCGAGTCGACTCCAAGGCAGCACTACACTAAGATGGCAGAAGACCAACTTTCGAAAACTGAGAGCCGAGTCGACTCCAAGGAAGTTCGAGTCGACTCCAAGACTGGACGAGCCAAAAGACAGAGGATCGGGAGTTCGGGGTCTGAGATTCGAGTCGACTCCCAGGATAGTCGAGTCGACTCGAGTGGACAAAATTCAAATTTGGAACAGTTGCCGAGTCGACTCCGGAAAAGCTTGAGTCGACTCCCGCTACAGCCGAGTCGACTCCTGATCGCGCGAGTCGACTCCGATCCCAACGGTAATATTGTCAGGAAGTGCAGACTGTGTCCAACGGCTCTATTTTTGTCTCTAACGGCTAGATTCTTGTTTCCACGCCATCTAAAGCTATAAAAACAAGAGGAGAGCTAGGGGAGAAGGCATGGAAGTGGGAGAGATCATCTAGGAAAGAGATCTCAAAGAGATTACAAAGGAAATCTCCCACAAGCACAAAAGGGCCATCCAAAACGAAATAGAGAGAAGAAGAGCATCCAAGTGAATCCGAAAGCTTCCTCTCCATCCGCGTGCTGCCTCGGGGATCCTCTACTTCATGCCAAATCAGAGGAGGATCAAGTAAAGAAGAAGCCGAGCTCCTCCATCTTCAAAACTCGTTTGAGGGCTTCTCTTTACTCTATTTGTTTATATTGTCATATCTGCTTGTTTAAGAAGCTTTGATTTGTTTTTATTCTTTGTTTTAATATCTTGTAACTTGATTCAATCAAGGGATTGAATCAAGGGGTTAAAGGTTTGTTGGTGAGCCAAAGGGAAAACCAACGGTGTAAGGTTTGTTGGTGAGCCAAAGGGAAAACCAACGGAGATAGGTTTGTTGGTGAGCCAAAGGGGAAAACCAACGGAGATAGGTTTGTTGGTGAGCCGAGGGTAAAACCAACGTGTAAGGGTTTGATTGTGAGCCCGGGAAAACAATCGGGGTTGGTTCTAGTCGGTGAGCCTGGGAAAACCGACCGAGTTCGTTGTGCGCTCGTAAAAACAACAAGTTGGGTTGTGAGCTTGTAAAACAACCGGCTGTAATCGGTAGGATTATAGTGAAATTCCCAAGAGGTCTTGGGGAGTGGATGTAGGTGCTGGGGTGCACCGAACCACTATATGTCCTTTGTGTTTGTAATGCCTCTAGTTATTGTCTAACTAACACACTTACTTACTTAGATAAATTGCTTGCTTAATTCTTATCCGCACATCCTTTAGTTGCAAGCATATTTAATCAAGTCGAAGTCTATACATCAAACCCTTGCTAAGTTTAACTTTCACTGTGCATCTATACAACTTAGCATAGTTACTCATAAAGTTTTAGAAGTAGCATAAAAGTTTTAAAAGACCCAATTCACCCCCCCTCTTGGGTTGTATCTACTGGGCAACATTCTTCCTTTAAGAAAGGAAAGAAGAAGAAGGTGCAGAAAGCTCGTGCTGGGGTCTCTAAGCCCAGCCAGACTAAGAAGCGTAAAGCCGATAAGAGCAAGGCAGAATGCTTCTTCTGTAAGAAGATGGGTCATTGGAAGCGGAACTGTCCGGCTTACATAGCGTCCCTTGATCCAAACAGGCCTAAGAAGAAAAAGCAGCAAACAGTTGCTGCACAAGGTAATTATATGATAACACCTTGTAATTTTTCAATTTATGATTCTACCACTTGGGTATTGGATACCGGAAGTCCAATTAATATTTGCAATTCGTTGCAGGGACTTCAAGTTAGTAGAAGATTCAAGAATGACAAGAGATTCCTGAACGTTGGAGATGGAAGATCAGTTCCAGTCCTAGCTTTAGGAGTCATTCAGCTTGTTTTTGAATCTGGAGTAGTCATATTAGATGATTGTCATTATTGTCCAACATTTTTAATGAATGTCATCTCTGTAGGCCTTTTGGCCAAAAATGGTTATTGTTTATCAATAAAAGAAAATTTTTGTGATATCATTTTGAATGGTATTAAAATTTTTCGTGGACAATTGAAATATGGCATTTATACTCTATCACTGCCTGTGAATGTAATGTACACCTCTAATAAACGCCCTAAGTTAGATAATGTCAATGAAGCCTATTTGTGGCATTGCCGGTTAGGTCACATAAATAAAAACAGGATAAACAGGTTAGCCCAACAGGGCATTTTAGAAATCAATGATTGTGAATCATTGCCAACTTGTGAATCCTGTCTTCTGGGTAAGATGACCAAGTCACCTTTTTCTGGAAAGGGTGAACGAGCTAGCGATGTTCTTGGCCTCATACATACTGATGTATGTGGACCTATGAACATAAGTGCCAAAGGTGGTTATGCCTACTTCATAACCTTCACAGATGACCTATCCAGGTATGGGTATGTCTATCTGATGAAGCATAAGTCGGAATCATTTGAAATGTTCAAACGATTTCGTAATGAAGTAGAAAAACAGACTGGAAAGAGTATTAAGATTCTTCGGTCAGACCGAGGAGGAGAATACCTTTCTGGTGATTTCTTGACTTATCTAGAGGAGAATGGGATTCTCTCACAATGGACCCCTCCAGGAACACCTCAGCACAATGGTGTATCCGAAAGGAGGAATCGAACTCTGTTAGACATGGTTCGATCCATGATGGGGTTTACTAGTCTGCCTGTATTTTTTTGGGGTTATGCTTTAGAGTCTGCGTGTATAATACTAAATAAGGTTCCAAGTAAGTCTGTTGAGAAGACTCCATATGAGATATGGACTGGGCGTAAGCCGACACTTTCATACCTTAGGGTTTGGGGATGTCCGGCTTATGTTAAACGTTCTCAAACTGACAAACTTGGTCCTAGATCCGATAAGTGTTATTTTGTAGGGTACCCCAAGGAAACTAGGGGTTATTACTTCTACCTTCCTAATGAACAAAAGGTATTCGTAGGACTTAAGGCAACCTTTTTGGAAAAAGAATTCCTTAGTGAAGGAATTGTTGCCTCTAAGGTTGAACTTAATGAAGCTCAACAGATGGAAGATTTAACACAAACTACTGAACCCACAGAACCGGATTCGATTAGATCAAACCCGGAGCCCAATGTAGAAGCACCATTAAGGCGATCAGGTAGAGTACCGCGTCAAGTGGACAGATACTACGGTTTCTTGGTCCAAGACGCAGATCCCATTGAGCTTGATGAGAACAATGAGGATCCGATTACCTATATGGATGCTATGCAAAGGTCCGACTCTGAGTTATGGCTTAATGCCATGAGATCCGAAATGAAATCCATGGAAATCAATAGTGTATGGACACTAGTTGATCCACCCGAAGGGATAAAACCCATAGGGTGCAAATGGATCTTCAAAAGAAAGAGAGGCGCAGACGGAAAGGTGGAGACCTATAAAGCCCGTCTGGTTGCCAAGGGGTATCGTCAACGTTATGGTATCGATTATGACGAGACTTTTTCTCCTGTGGCAACGCTAAAATCTATTCGGATCATGCTAGCTATAGCAACATATATGGATTATGAAATCTGGCAAATGGATGTGAAAACAGCTTTTCTAAATGGAGAGCTGGAAGAAGAGGTGTATATGATACAACCTGAGGGTTTCACATCCATAGACGAGTCCAAAGTATGCAAGCTACAAAAGTCCATTTATGGACTTAAGCAAGCTTCTCGAAGTTGGAACATACGTTTCGATAAAACTATCAAAACATATGGCTTCGTTAAGAACGAAGAAGAACCTTGTGTCTACAAGTGGGTTAACGGTTTAGTGATCACATTTCTTGTGTTGTATGGGAATGACATTCCAGCATTACAAAATGTGAAACTTTGGCTGTCATCACAATTCTCCATGAAGGATTTGGGAGAAGCATCCTACATCTTAGGGATGAAGATCTATAGAGATAGATCTAAGAAGTTGCTTGGATTGTCCCAATCCACGTACATCGACACTATGTTGAAGCGGTTCAACATGGAGAATTCCAAGAAGGGCTATCTTCCGATAGGCCAAGGAATTTCTCTCTCTAAGAAAGATTGTCCGACAACTTCCGAAGAGAGAGAGCGTATGAGTAGAATCCCATATGCTTCTGCAATAGGTTCTATCATGTACGCCATGACATGTACAAGACCGGATGTTGCTTACTCACTAGCAGTAGCGAGTAGGTATCAGTCTGATCCGGGTGAGAACCATTGGAAGGTGGTGAAAACATCCTTAAGTATTTAAGAAATACTAAGGACCAATGGTTAATCTATGGAGAATCTGACTTAAAACTTGTGGGGTTTACAGACTCTAGTTTTCAGTCAGACCATGATGACAGTAAGAGTATGTCAGGATTTGTGTTTACCCTGAATGGAGGAGCAGTCTGCTGGAAAAGTTCCAAGCAGCATTCAGTAGCCGATTCCGTATGCGAAGCAGAGTATGTTGCTGCATCAGATGCGGCAAAGGAAGCTGTTTGGATCAAGAAGTTTGTAAATCAACTTGGTGTTGCTCGCTCAATCAATGGTCCAGTTCTTTTGTATTGTGACAATACTGGAGCCATTGCACAAGCAAAGGAGCCAAAGTCTCACCATAGAACCAAGCACATTCTGCGTCGCTACCACCTTGTACGAGAGATTGTGGAACGAGGTGACGTCAATCTTCAGAAGATCGATGGAAAGGAGAACCTAGCTGACCCATTCACTAAAGCCCTTTCTGTAAAGGAGTTCGATTATCACAAATCGAAGATGGGTATAAGATACTGTACAAATTGGCTTTAGTCCAAGTGGGAGTTGTTGGGAATTGTGTCCCAAAGCCAATTTTTAATTGTAAGAAATTGGATTATGTATATATTTTATTAAAATGAATAAAAATTTATTCTGGCAATTTTCTATTCATCACAAGTGTTACATCTTCAAATTGAACTCCTGTGTATTGTGATGAAGTCCTTAGGACTAATTTAGTGGATAAAAGAGGTTTTATCATTTAGTCCTTAAACCAGTTCGCGACCAAATGATGAGCTGTCAATTGGACAATAGCTATGTCAAGTATAGGTCGTTGTGTGTCATTTAGTTGGTTGTCCTCTTAAACCAAGAAGTGTGGAGACACTGTATGGCATACAGGTGAGATGTAGGAGTACATCATCACTGAACAGTGACTCACCTGCGTAGCACTCTACTGTCGGGAGTTAGCTCGCAAAGCGTATGGGCATAAGTACCCCTTAGACCTGAGACTGTCACGGTGACTTGCAAGCAACTCACTGTACTTAGGCACTGGATGACCTGAATTTCTAATTCAGGGATCGGAAGGAAGCTGGGTGCAGTCAAGTACTCGCGAAGTCTGTGTACGAGTCAAGATGGGATTGACCGCTCCAGATTATAGGAGTTGATGTCTCGCTGTATTTCAATTCAGTAAAACCTTGGCCAGGGTAAACCAAGTGATGGTCACTTGATTTGATTAATTGAAATACACTATGGATGACCGGACCCAGAATTCGACAGTCCACTCTGAGGTCATCTTGAGCATCGATGGTCATAGGGATGAATTATGCAACAACCATACGTCTAGGTTCTTGAATGTTGCTTTGCATATTCGACCTATCCGGACGTCGGGTATCATTGCTAGATGGTCACCTCAATTAGTGCATGGAGTAGTCCATGTACTACCGGCTTAGTGTTCGAACCTATCGGAGTCACGCACATTAGTCAAACTAAGTAAGAAGGTCTTGACCCAATTTAATTAAGAATTAAATTGTGGGTCATTTGGAATTTGGTTCTGTCTATGTTCAGCTAGCACTGAACATGAGGTACATGCTAAATTTCATGGATGAACAACTAATTAAGTCTGTATTTCGGGTCAATCAAGTTTCAATTAATGTAATGGAACTTGATCAGGACTCAATTGTTGAGATTGGATTTGATTGGGTCTAAATTAGTATAATTGGGCTCGATCATGATTTAATTGGGATTTAATTTCATATTTGTTCTGATCTAAGTCGGACTTGGATCGAGCCGAAACTGGACCTAATTGTATCTCTCATGAGTCGGACTCATGTGGAATTTTTTCGGGTCAAAAATCATTCAAATGGGCTGTCAATTTGGTTTAGAACCAAATAGGCTTGCTTTATTTCAAAATGGGCTAACCCATTTCCTATTTGACTAATCCCATTTAAATGGTTACGGCTGACTTGTTTTTAAACTCCCATGGACCCGTGGACCACTCCCCCTCATGGACCCTTAAGGATTTTTTTGTGAACCGCGATGGAGAAAAGCCTGGGAGGAGAAAACAGAGCCTTCTTCCTCCCGGCTTCGTCCCCACACCGTGCCACCGTCTGGCCTCCGGCCGCTCTGCCGTCTGGACCGGAATGTCCGGTTTTGAACCCGCTACATTCCGGTTAAATTTGATTTTTGAAATCCGGCTGTTATCGGATGGATTTACTGTTTTTTCCCCCGTTTGTTTTTGAAACAAACGTTATGAATTTATAACGTATGGATTCGTAAAGACAGTCATTACTCCTCTTAAATCCTCTCTGCGTTGGCCTATAGATAGACCAACGTTTTCCTCTTGAATACAGAACGAATCAGAGAGAAAAATGTGTGAATCTGTCCGTGAAATTTTGGGAAGAAACTTCACAGACAGAGGCGGCTTCGGTGGGATTTTTCTAAAGGAGAAGAGGAAGAGAGAAGAAGTGGTCCTTCTCTCTCAATCTTCTCCCAGTGGCAAGCATTCAGATCCGGCTTTCTAGTCTCCTCTCTTCTCCTCTGCGATCAGTCCAAAATTGAAGCTCTCGGGTTGGAAACGGGAGAGAAGGAGGAAGAAGAAGAGAAGAAAAGAAAAGTGTTTCTTCTAGGGTCCTTTTTGCAAAAAGTGGTTTTGCAAAATACAGATATCGTCCAACCTTCCTACGAAGCTCGACGTGCGTGCGAAGTAGAGGGCTTGCAGATCCAGGCCTTACAGAGCTACCTTCAGGGATCTAGATCCAGATCCAGATTCAAATTACCTCGACCAACTTCCGCTACGGGCTTGAGGTAATTTTACATAAAAGTTAAATTTAATATTTATAATTGTTATAAATAAAATAAAAAAAATTAAAACTGATTTTTCATGCCTGGCGTTCGATTTTATCGGACAACTCGGAAATTTTTTCCTTCACCCGGGGCCTGAGGAGAGGATGTCCCATCCTCCTCCAGGGAAGATCGCCATCAATGAGGGCATTCTCCAGGCCGGGTTCCGCTTTCCCCCTTCGGACTTGGTCATGCAGGTGCTACGGGGTTTAAGAGTGGCACCGACGCAACTGGTGCCGAACTCGTGGCGGGCCCTGTCGGTCTTCCAGGTTCTCTGCCGTATGCACGAGATCCCCGCCACCCTGAATGTTTTTTGGGAGTTCTACAGCCTGAGCGGCCACCCCCAGGACAAAGGGTGGTGGTGCTTCGCAGCGCGGCGAGGATGCGGCCTTGTCAAGGAGGCTCCTACCTCCATTCACAAATGGAAGGAGCGCTTCTTTTTTGTTGATGCAGATCCCTCTTGGGAAATCAGGGCGACCTGGGAGACCCCGATGAAGTCTCCGATCGGCCTATCGAGACTGTCAAGGGAGGAGTCCGATGGCTTGGCCGCCTTGAAGGGGTTGGTTGCCGAGGGCCAGCTCCCCCCGGTGGCCCGCCTTATTTCCGAGGATACTTTGGTGAATGTCGGTCTGAGCTCGGTCCCCACCGACCGTGAGTCCGCCACCGATTCTTTCTTGACTTTTTCCCTTCTTTCGTCCCGTTCTTTCCTTTGGTTTCTCCGTCTCCGACTATCCCGTCCTTTTTGCAGAGATCGACGACGTCATGCGGTCGGTGAAGACAAAGGCTGTTGGTAGGGCGTCCCTGCTGGAAGCAGCCCAGAGGAGGAAACGAGCTCTTCCGAGCGGGGCCCCACCGGCGAAGAAGTCCCGTAAGGAGGTGCCTCCGACGCCGACCGACGAGTCCAGTCCCACCGATCAGGAAGACGTCGTGGGCACGGACCGGCAGCTGACGCTGTATCAGCCCTCCGGTGGTAAGATTGCCGCTACTCCGGAGGTATCATCCGAGCCTGCCCGAGACGGACGGGTCGGACGTGATCGGTCCCCGACCCGGCCTTCGACTCGGTCGGCTCCTGATGACTCGAGGAGGGACGCGCCGAGGCCCCGACCGAGCGGGACCCTATCAATTCCTGGGGTGACCCCCGCCCCGAGCGCGATCGGCCGGACTCTTCCCCAGGCGATGGATAGGGGTAAGGCTGCAGAACCACCGTCCGGCTCTGGAGAGAAATCGGGGTCTGCCTTCACTACCGATGGCGCCCGAAATCTCATCGAAACAGTGCTGCTGGAGAAGGACCGTCGGCGGGTCCGGGAGTTGGAGGTCTCTGACGTTGGGGCTGCCAGCTGTGTCTGTCTCATGTCGGTGAGTGTTCTTCTGGCCGCTTTTCACCATTTATTGGCTCTGTTGTTCTCCGCCCGACTCCCTTATTTTTCCTATTTCTTAGCTCGCCCAGTACATGATCCGTCTGGAGGAGTGCTACAAGGAACAGGCGGGGCTTCTGGCGAAGGCCGAGGACCGGCTGAAAGCAGTGGAAAAGGGAGGCCAGGCTGTGGCAGGCAGGACGACCGGGGACTTCGAGGCGAGGCTCCGGGAGGCCGAAGAGCGGGCACTCGGCTTTGCTGCCCTCGAGAAGCAACTGTTGGAGGCTCAGGAGCAGCTCAAGGTTGCCTCGGGTCTCGAGGGCGAGGTCAAGAAGGCGGATGAGCGGGCCGAGAAGCAGTCCCGGAAGGCTGCCGACTACCGGGAGAGGTGGGAGAAGGCCCAGCGGTCAGCCGACAACGCCCGCAACCGAACCCGGTCTCTTGAAGCTAAGCTGGGCGAATTGGAGTCGGCCTTGGAGAAGTCCCGTGCGAGCGATCAGGAGCTTCATTCGCGCCTGACGGAGGCTGAGGCTGCTCGCATTGCTGCCGAAGCGAAGCACAAGGAGGCTCGGGCTGAGCTGCTGAGGGTCTCCACCGAGGCGGAAGGCCGGATTGTGGCGAAGGTCTTGGAGGCGAAAGCCCAGATTATGGAGCAGGCAGAGGCGGCGCTGGCCGAGAGGAGTGCGGAAATCGGGCGTCAGGCGGTAGAGGCTTATCGCCAGTCCGCCGAGTTCGCTCATGATATGTCGGAGGCAGTACAGACCTATTGTCAGTCCGACGAGTTTGTCCGTGACGCGTCGGATGCGGGGGCCGAAGCCTTTGTCTTAGGCTTCGAGGAGGGCCTGGCAAGGGTGTCGGCTAAGTACCCCGAAGTTGACCTGAGCGAGATCTCCCTTCTCGACTCCTCTCCGGCGCCATTGCCTGTTGGTTCTCCTGCTGCTTCCCTACCTCCTGCGGACGAGCCCGACGTTCCCGACCCGGGAGTTCCTCCAAGCTGACCTCTTGTACCTTTCGTTGTCTTCTTTTTTTTTGTATACCGGCGTTTTGCCAAATTGTATGGGCCTCGGCCCTGAAACAATGAAAATTAATGCAAGTTGAATGTTTCTTCATCTCGCCTTCGTCCTTCTTTTTCTTTTAACTCTCGGGTAGCGTCTTGCTGACTCCTGGCTCCCGAAATTCTTCCGGCGCTAGGCCAGGCATCCGAGGGTTAGGCCTCAGGAAACTCTTCCGGCGCTAAGCCAGGCATCCGAGGGTTGGGCCTCAGGAAATTCTTCCGGCGCTAAGCCAGGCATCCGAGGGTTAGGCCTCAGGAAACTCTTCCGGCGCTAAGCCAGGCATCCGAGGGTTAGGCCTCAGGAAATTCTTCCGGCGCTAAGCCAGGCATCCGAGGGTTAGGCCCCAGGAAATTCTTCCGGCGCTAAGCCAGGCATCCGAGGGTTAGGCCTCAGGAAACTCTTCCGGCGCTAAGCCAGGCATCCGAGGGTTAGGCCTCAGGAAATTCTTCCGGCGCTAAGCCAGGCATCCGAGGGTTAGGCCCCAGGAAATTCTTCCGGCGCTAAGCCAGGCATCCGAGGGTTAGGCCTCAGGAAATTCCACTCGTTGGTCGACCAAGACTGGCGCATGCCGAGGCAACTGGTCGGGGCTTCAGGCTAGTCTGCTCCTGGGATGGTCATCGGGTTAGCCTGGCATCCGAGGGCCGAGCCTCGGGACCTTCCACTCGTTGGTCGGCCAAGGCTGGCGCAAGCCGAGGCGACCGGTCGGGGCTTCCGGCTAGTCTGCTCCCGAGATGATCATCGGGCTAGCCAGGCATCCGAGGGCCGTCAAGCCTCAGAAAATTCCGCTCGTTGGTCGGCCAAGGCTGGCGCAAGCCGAGGCGACCGGTCGGGGCTTCAGGCTAGTCTGCTCCCGGGATGATCGTCGGGTTAGCCTGGCATCCGAGGGTTGTCAAGCCTCAGGAAATTCCGCTCGTTGGTCGGCCAAGGCTGGCGCAAGCCGAGGCGACCGGTCGGGGGCTTCAGGCTAGTCTGCTCCCGGGATGATCGTCGGGTTAGCCTGGCATCCGAGGGTTGTCAAGCCTCAGGAAATTCCGCTCGTTGGTCGGCCAAGGCTGGCGCAAGCCGAGGCGACCGGTCGGGGCTTCAGGCTAGTCTGCTCCCGGGATGGTCATCGGGTTAGCCTGGCATCCGAGGGCCGAGCCTCGGGACCTTCCACTCGTTGGTCGGCCAAGGCTGGCGCAAGCCGAGGCGACCGGTCGGGGCTTCCGGCTAGTCTGCTCCCGGGATGATCATCGGGCTAGCCAGGCATCCGAGGGCCGTCAAGCCTCAGGAAATTCCGCTCGTTGGTCGGCCAAGGCTGGCGCAAGCCGAGGCGACCGGTCGGGGCTTCAGGCTAGTCTGCTCCCGGGATGATCGTCGGTTAGCCTGGCATCCGAGGGTTGTCAAGCCTCAGGAAATTCCACTCGTTGGTCGGCCAAGGCTGGCGCGAGCCGAGGCGACCGGTCGGGGCTTCAGGCTAGTCCGCTCCCGGGATGATCGTCGGGTTAGCCTGGCATCCGAGGGTTGTCAAGCCTCAGGAAATTCCACTCGTTGGTCGGCCAAGGCTGGCGCGAGCCGAGGCGACCGGTCGGGGCTTCAGGCTAGTCTGCTCCCGGGATGATCGTCGGGTTAGCCTGGCATCCGAGGGCCGAGCCTCGGGACATTCCACTCGTTGGTCGGCCAAGGCTGGCGCAAGCCGAGGCGACCGGTCGGGGCTTCCGGCTAGTCTGCTCCCGGGATGATCATCGGGCTAGCCAGGCATCCGAGGGCCGAGCCTCGGGAAATTCCGCTCGCTGGTCGTGCGCTTGTCGCTCGCTGCCCGACGGGGTTTCTCCGTGGCCAGCCGCGATCATGTTTCTCCTTTTCTCTAAGCGTTGCCTGGGGGAACACGAGAAGGGCATTAAACGCTAATTAATGCGTTACCTGGGAGATCGGATCGCCAGCTGCTGCTTGCGAGGAGTGTTAGTTGAGCGGCCGCGATACGCGGGTTCTTCGAGGAGGATACGGCCTGGGCGCGAGCGGAGATATGTGGACCTAGGGGTACATGACACCCGGATTGTCCTGCACAAAGAATGCGGTTTAAGGAGAATGACGCTTAGGAAATCGCGGGGAGATACGCCTCGGGAGCCGGAACGGCTCCGGTTTCAATGCGCCTGCATTTATTGGAGCCACCCGCATCGGAACGACCAGGGGGCCGCAGTTTGGCTATAAATACAGGTGCAGGTACGATGGAGTTTGCCAAGCCGGAGCTGTTCAGGTTGCCATGGATCGCGGACCTCCTCCTTGGCATATGACTGAGAGACTCCTGTTGAAGGAAAGGGGAGGCGCTCCCCTTGCGACTTCAGCCAACTAGCCGTTTCATCTGGGATCAACAAGGAGGGTCTTCCCGGCGGAACTCCGCTCTAGGCGTTTCATCCGGGATCACATCTCCCCTCCTTGAAGTTCAGCCTCCCGATTGAGCTCTGCACCAGACGCTCAGTCCGGGACCGCGCCTCCATATGCTCTTCCCCCTCGAATTCCTTCTCTTTCCTACCACTGGGGAGGATGGGAATATCCTTTGGAGGCGGCGTTCCCCTGGGGGCAGCGGGAGCTTCTTCTGCGGCGGCTCCTCGTCTTTTTGGTGAGGTGCTGGATGGCGCCTCCGGTTAGAAGCACCCACTTCCGGTGGGATTGCAGCTGCTTTGGGTTGAGGGTTTGGGATCCTCGGTCCTCAGCTCCACGGATTCTCCACCTCTTCTTTGCTTTCTTTACTCCCTAATTCCCCTCTGGGAATTCCTTGTAATCACACGAGCACGCCATTGTAACCAGAAATTATTGAAATGAAAAGTGTTGCACCTTTTCAAATTGTCTTTCTGGCCTTGTTGTTCTACTGGTAATACATCCGCAGGTTAGCGGAATTCCAGCCCCTTGGAATTTCTCGGCCATCTAGGGCTTCCAACTGGTAGGAGCCAGGTCGGTTTACCCAACGAACTTTATACAGGCCTTCCCAATTCGGCGCTAGCTTCCCACCTTCCGTAGGTTGAGATGCCTTAGCTCGCCTCAGCACCAGATCTCCAATTCTGAAAAGCTTCGGTCGGACTTTGGAGTTGTAATATCGGGCCACCCTCCGCTGATACATTGCCATCCGAACCTGCGCCATTTCCCTTGCTTCTTCCAAGAGATCCAGGTTCCCTCGGAGTTGCTCCGAGTTGGCCTCGGGTCGGTGTGCGGCTACCCGAGGTGAGGGAAGTCCGAGCTCTACGGGGACAACGGCTTCCGTGCCATAGGTTAGGCTGAAAGGCGTCTCCCCGGTAGGAGTCCGATGCGTGGTCCGATACGCCCAAAGGACATTCTCGAGTTCCTCGACCCAAGCTTGCCCCGTCCGTCCGATCCGCGCTTTGATACCTTGGAGGATTGTCCGATTTGTGACCTCGGCCTCGCCGTTGGTTTGGGGATGCGACACGGACGTGAACCGATGTTCGATCCCGAACTCCTCGCAGAAGTCTCGGAAATGCTTGTTATCAAACTGTCGACCGTTATCCGAGATGAGGACCCGAGGTACCCCAAATCGGACAATGATGTTCTTCTTTACGAACTTCCGGACTTGCGCCTTCGTGATGGTGGCCAGTGGCTCTGCCTCCACCCACTTGGTGAAGTAGTCGATGGCGACAATCAAAAATTTCCGCTGGGCCCGAAGCGATGGGGAATGGTCCGAGGATATCCATTCCCCACTGTGCAAAGGGCCAGGGGTAGGTGATTGGCGCCAAGGGAACAGAGGGGACTCTCTGGATGTTTGGCGTGGCGCTGGCAGGCGTCGCATTTCCGTACGTGATCCTTTGAGTCTTCCAATAAGGTCGGCCAATAGTAGCCTTGCCTCATGATCTTATGTGCCAGGGACCTAGCCCCCAGGTGCGATCCGCAGATGCCTTCGTGGACTTCGCTGAGGGCGTAAGCCGCTTCCGAAGGGCGGAGGCACCTTAAGAGGGGGGCGGTGAACGAGGTCTGATACAGCCTCCCTTCGTAGAGTACGTAGTGGGCGGACTTCATAACAAGTCGCCGAGCTTGATCTTCATCTTCGGGGAGGATCCCTTCGGCGAGGTAAGCTACAAGCGGGTCCATCCAAGATGGTTCCGGATCAATTGCCATTACCGCTTCAGCCTCGCCGATGCTCGGGGCATCTAGGGTCTCCAGGTATATCGCCCTTGACAAGTTGTGTGCCTCAGCGCCCACCAAGCGGGACAACCTGTCGGCCCTAGCATTTTCGCTCCTTGGGACCTGCTGAATGTCAATACTGCCGAGGTCGGGGAATGAGTGCTTGCACCTTCCGGACGTAGCTCTGCATGGTCGGGCTCCGTGCCTCGAACTCCCCTCGAACCTGCCCGACCACCAGCTGGGAGTCGGTGAAGACCTTCAGACGCCGGATGCCGAGCTCCTTGGCGAGTTTGAGTCCCGTGACTAGGGCCTCGTACTCCGCCTCATTGTTGGTCACTGGAAATCCGAACCTCAAGGCATACTCGGCTATCACTCCATCGAGATTGGTAAGGACCAGCCCAGCCCCTCCACCTTCAGGGTTCGACGACCCGTCAATGTGGAGCGTCCAGATCGGGAGATCGAGGCTGGGTGTTTCCGGCGGCCTAGGTTCCGCCTCCTGCACAGTGCACTCAGCGAGAAAGTCCGCGAGCACCTGGGCCTTGATGCGGGCCGGGGCTGGTAGCGGATGTCGAACTCACCAAGTTCTACTGCCCACTTCACCAGCCGTCCCGCATTCTCAGGATTGCTGAGGATCTGCCGCAGTGGTTGATCGGTCAAAAGGGTGACAGAATGAGCCTGGAAATAGGGGCGAAGCCTCCTGGTCGCAGTCAGCAGCGCGAAGGCGATCTTTTCAGCCTTCGTGTACCGCATCTCGGCATCCCGGAGGACTCGGCTGGTGTAGTACACGGGCTTCTGAAGTTTTGCCTCTTCCCGAACCAGTACTGCGCTGACTGCGGTTGGGGAGACCGCCAGGTAAAGGTAGAGCATCTCCCCCTCTTGCGGCTTGGACAGCAGGGGAGGAGACGCCATGTACTCCTTGAGCTGGTCGAACGCCACTTGACATTCAGCCGTCCAGAGGAAGTCTTTCGGGCGCTTCAACACCTTGAAGAACGGTTGGCAGCGTTCGGCCGATTTGCCACAAATCGTCCGAGCGCGGCGACCCTCCCAGCGAGCTCCTGAACCTCCTTCACTTTGGTCGGAGGGGACATATCTTGGATGGCCTTGATTTTGTCCGGGTTGGCCTCGATCCCCCGCTGGTTGACAATGAAGCCGAGGAACCTCCCGGCCGAAGCACCAAAGGCGCACTTCGCTGGGTTTAGCTTCATACGAAACTTCCGCAAGGTGGCGAAGGTCTCCTCCAGATCCGCAATGTGCTGATCCGCATGGCGGCTCTTTACCAGCATATCGTCCACGTACACCTCCATGTTCCAGCCGATCTGCTCCTTGAAGATTTTATTGACGAGGCGCTGGTAGGTAGCGCCAGCGTTCTTCAGACCGAAGGGCATTACCTTGTAACAGTACAGCCCCCTGTCTGTTATGAAGGCCGTTTTCTCCTCGTCCTGTGGAGCCATCATTATTTGGTTGTAGCCGGAGAAGGCGTCCATGAAAGACAGCAGCTGATATCCGGAAGTCGCGTCGACCAGTTGGTCTATTCGCGGAAGCGGAAAGCTATCCTTGGGGCACGCCTTGTTCAGGTCGGTGTAGTCGACGCACATCCTCCACTTCCCGCTCGCCTTTCCGGACAAGTACGACGTTTGCCAGCCACTCGGGGTAGCTCACTTCCCTTATGAAACCTGCCTCCAAGAGTTTGTCTACCTCCTGGTCGACCACCCGGATCCGATCCGGGGCACAGTGTCTCTTCTTTTGCTTTACTGGTCGGTGGGTCGGGTCGACGTTGAGGGCGTGAGAAATGACCTCCGGGTCGATCCCAGGTACATCGGCCGCCGACCAGGCAAACACATCAGCATTGGCTCGGAGGAATTCCACTAACCGGAGCCGAGCTTCCAAGTCGAGGTTGGCACCGACCCGGACCGTGCGGTCCGGGCGGCCTTCTTCGAGGGGGAACTTCGATTACGCCCTCGGCCGGCTCCCCGTGCCGCAAGGCCACTTCGTCTCTGGCGTCAAGGGACTCGACGCTTAGGGCCTCCATGGGCTTCTTCCCTTTGAGAGTTGCTAGGAAACACTGCCGTGCGGTTGGTTGGTCACCTCGGACCTCTCCAATTCCGGCCGCCGTGGGGAACCGCATGAGCAAATGGTAGGTAGAAACCACCGCGCGAAGGGCGTTCAGTCCGGGTCGTCCGAGGATAGCGTTGTAGGCCGAGGGGACACGGACGACCAAGAACCCGAGTCGCACCGTGGCTTCTGCGGGTGCAACGCCCGCAGTCACAGGCAGCTCAATGACACCTTCGGCCGAGATAGCGTCTCCAGTGAATCCTATGAGGGGGGTGGATGTTTTGTGCAACAATTGTCGGGACAAGCTCATCTTTTGGAAGGCCTCGTAATACAAAATATCAGCTAGCTTCCACTATCCACAAGAACACGCCTTACATCATAGTTCGCCATAGTGAGAGAGATCACCATGGCGTCATCGTGGGGAGTCTGAACCCCCTTTACATCTTCATCACAAAAAAGCGATTACATTTCCGACCCGCTGCCTCTTCGCGACGGCCACTCCTGATGCTTCCGCCCGAGCCCCCTGCGTTCCTCACGGGCCGAGAGCAGCCCCCAGTGATGGTGTGGATCACTCCCGCAACGGGTCGATTCTGCTCCCGAGGCTCCTGAGGGGCCGGGTCGGCCGGACGCGGGTCTGCCGGGGGACGTCGGTCGTTTACATATCGACCGAGACGCCCTCGGCGAATGAGAGCCTCGATCTCGTCCCGAAGCTGGAAGCAGTCTTCGGTATCGTGGCCGTGGTCTCGGTGGTACTCACAGTACGCCCGAGAAGGCCTCCTCCCAGGGATCTTCTTCATCTGCCTCGGGACCGGGAGGTCCTCCCGCCCCTTGACCTCCATGAGGATCTGGGCCCGGGGGCCAGGAGTGGGGTGTACCGGTTGAAGCGTCGGTTGTGGAGAACGAGGGCGTGTGGCGCCGTGGTTCCTTGCTGGTGACGGGCTTCTGCGCCGGCGTTGAGGCGTCGGGCTCCTCCTCTGGGGTGCCTCTTTTCGCCTTTTCTTCCCGGGCTTTAGAGGGGCCTCGGCGGCCTCCTTGTTCCGGTGGGAGGCTGCCTCCTCGGCGTCTGCATACTGGTTTGCCCGAGATAACAGCTCCGGGAAGCTCCGCGGCAGGCGTTTGTCCAGGGAGAAGGTGAGTCTGCCCTTCCGGGAAGCCACGCTTCAGGGGCTGAGAGAGCCACTTCCTGGCTCAGGTTCCGGACCTCCAGTGTAGCCTTGTTGAAGCGGGTGAGATAATCCCGCAGGCTTTCTCCCTCGTTTTGCCGGACATCAAAGAGGGAGTCGGAGACCAGTCGCCGCCTGCTACTGACCGGCGAAATGGCTGATGAAGAAGCGGGTGAACTGGTCGAAGGACTGGATGGAGTTAGCCTCCAGGCCGGCGAACCATGCCCTTGCCGGGCCACGGAGGGTCGCCGGGAAGGCCTTGCAGAGGAGCGGATCCGATGCTCCATGGAGGAGCATAAGAGTTCCTGAAACTCTCCACGTGGTCCGCGGGGTCCGCCGCCCCGTCGTAGGGTTCGATTGCCGGCATTTTGAACCCCGGCGGGTTCGGGGTCCGCAGGATCCTCGAGGCAAGCGCCGGCTGGGAGGAGATCTCCAAGTCAGCGAAGGGATCTTTGGAGTGGCCCTTCAGGACCTGGAGTTGTCTGTGGAGATCGTCCACCCGCCGGTCCAGGGAGCGCGACCGGTGGGTGGGGGACAAGGAGCGGCGCGAGGGGGACCGACTGGAGTGCGGGCCCCTCGAGGACTGGGGTGTCTGAGAACGCGCCCGGGTCCGCCTCTCGTACCCCGCACAGCTCCGATGAGAAGGTCCTGGCAGAATGGACCGCACTCGAGAATCCTCCTCGCGCCGGCGCTCCTCTCCATGGGAGAGGAAGGAGCGCGGGTTGTGAGGAAGAGGCGAGTGCTCGGGGCAGCGGCTCCTGAGCCCGTTGGCGGCACCCGAGAGATCACACCCTGCAGATTCTGCACTGCCTCCGCGAGGGTGCGAACCTGCTGGGCTAGCTGGTCGAACTGAGCAGCTTCGACCGTCTGAATGGGAGGAAGGGGCGGTGGAGTGCTGCTGAGAGTGCGTGGGACGCAGCAGCCCTCTCGGCCGGAGGCGCGAGAGGCTCCGCGACCGGAAGCATGGAAGCTCCACGACCACCTCGCCGTGCCATTACGATCGTTCTAAGATTCGGCCCTTCCTCTAGCGCCAACTGTTGCTGGTGTCCAAACCGAGAACGATTGGCACTGCGGCAGTGTGAACGGGGGTTCCGTCTGAGTTGTCTTGGTTGGTGTTGGTTGCGCTCCACCTTCCGCCAAGAAACCTGCAAACAAGCCTTGCACCACCACCAGGGTGGTGATGCCCTCCGACGGTCAAGTCAGAGGAGATTGGAGGAGGAGGAGAGGTGATAATCGCAAGTAAAGAGAGTGCTCTGGGAGATATGCTCACCTCCCCCCCTTCTCCCCCCAGCCGCATATATACCTGGCTGGGGGGTCTCTCAGGGGGGTTCGTTATCGTGGGGCACGATGGGTGTGGCCACTGACATGGCCGTTACAGGCGTCGTGGAGCAGCACCGGGTACGGCCACGTCAGGGCATAGTGGGGCTCCGCTTTGTACGGCTGATGCCAGGAGATCGTGGAGCAGCATCGGATACAGCCGTTGCAGGGAGTAGTGGAGCAGGAGGCCGCGGCGTGCCTCTGGGGAATAGCCTGTCGTTATCAAGAGATCTCCGACTCGGGTCGGGTGGTCAGGAGCCGCTGGATTCAAAGGGGGCAGCCGACTCGGGTCGGGCTGCGGAGCCGAGGATGTCCGACTCGGGGTCGGATTGCTGGATCAAAGGGCAGCCGACTCGGGGTCGGGCTGCGGAGCCGAGGATGTCCGACTCGGGGTCGGATTGCTGGATCAAAGGGCAGCCGTAGTCTTCCTGGGCGCGCGTGCCGGTCACGTGGGGCATGGCGGCTTATTTCCCCCGTAACACATATATATACATATATACATATATATACATATACATATATATACATATATACATATATATACATATACATATATATACATATATATATATACATATATATATATACATATATATATACATATATATATACATATACATATATAATTATATATATATATATATATATATATACACACATATATATACACACTCTTGAGTTTTGATAATTCGTATTAACAAAATAATTTTTTTTGAAAAAAGGCAAATAGAGCGATGAGAAGGCAAGAAAACACTTCGTCAGTTTTATATATATATATATATATACACACACACACACACACACACACTCTTGAGTTTTGATAATTCGTATTAAAAAAAGAATTTAAAAAAAAAAAGGCAAATAGAGCGATGAGAAGGCAAGAAAACGTAAAACTCTGCATCTGAAAAACATGAAATATGGAGATGGTGACTATGGAACCACCTCATGTGCGGAAGTTCATGTTTTATATTAGAATAGATAGTCCCATGTTTCACGTGGAGCCTACAAATTACTTCCAATCTCCATTCCAATGATAAAATTATTTTGAGGTTCTTGTACACGTCATAAATTATTTTATTGGACTTCTCTAGTTGCCGTCTTAGTGTAAAATTATGAATGATAAAATTTTCTACATCCCAACATTGGTCATAACTTATTATATCCACCTATCTTAAAAGGCAATAGTTTGCCAGGAATGTGATGCATGTCATAAGAGGGAAAAAACAGCAAAAAAAGAGAGCATGTGATGGATAGTCATGATTCCATCTAGCACTAGAATAGAAGGGAAAAAAGAGTAGGAATGTAACATATGCCATGATGGAAGAAAATCTAAAAAAAAGAGAGCATGAGATAGATGGTCAAGATTCCATCTAGCACTAGAATAGAAGGAAAAAAAGAGCGGGAATGTAACATATGCCATGATGGAAAAAAATCTAAAAAAAAGAGAGCATGAGATGGATGGTCAAGATTCCATCTAGCACTAGATTCCAAATATTACAATTTTTAATGTTTTCTGATACAAAAGATATAGTTCACCACCATTCAAATCTCACAAATTAATGATATTTTTATACACAAAACTATAGATTCAAAAATTATCTTGTCATTGTCATCTGAAAATGCTTCACATATGTAGAATCTCTCTACTTACTAAGCAAATCATCATACGATATCTAGTGACATTTGACCTCAGCTGCTATTGACAGACTGCCTGTAGTAATGCGAGGATCATGCATTTGCTATATAAGCGTCCTAATATTATTCCTATACTTGCAGCTTGCTCCACCTAATCTTATTCCTATGCTTGCTCTCCCATTTCTCTTGATTCCTGAAGAGCATAGCGGCAGGCTGTAACTGCATCCCTGACAGAGAGAAACACCTGATCCTGTCCAATTAAGTTGATAAAGTTTGATGATACCAGCTTCACTGCCACCTCTGACCTTGGATTTGTTATAGCCATCTGCCAAAGCAATTGCAAGGAGCTTATAGTTTTATTCAACAAGATTTAAGATGTGTTTCATGTCTCACTTGTGTAAGCTCACCTTAATTTTTCTTCTCTCGAGAATTCTGTAGACTTCCTTTAGCATCCCAATGCCAGTGTTGTCAATAGATGTCACCCCTGTCAATACCAAAAAGTGTGAAACTAAGGCCATTGTAATCAAATACATTTTCCCATCGACCCACTGTAATAGAATTTGAATGCAAGATCATCACTGTGAAGTGTGAACCAATGGTGCTTTGGCTACTCAGCCACTGGTTATTGCTTTTCTGAAATGTCACAAGTCAAGCAAGCTCCAATTACAGAAAAGCAAGCTCATAAGCTAAGTATGAAGGCAAGGTTATGATTGCAATCTGAGCCTAAGCCTTAAATATCTGTTGGAGAATGGACAAGCAAAAATAAGCTAAAAAAGCTTAAATGAATTGATATGCATATGTTGTATCACAGACATGCAGTGGAAGAGGTAGAGGCAGAGACTTGTCGGCAATCACTCGCAACAACGGTATTCAGAAAATAAGATAAAGAAATCAAATTAATGGATATTCAAGTAAAGAGGAGGAAGGGGAATCAAGGAAGGAAAATAAATGCTTATTATGATAATAAGGTAGTGAAATGTTTATATGGAATTGGTTGGTGCAGCAGAGGAAAAAGGGGTAGATGGGAATTTGATCCACCTGACTAAAATGACATGAATGTACATGTACATATGCCATTATATGCGATCATCATAAGAGCCACTATAAATGTATTACATTGCTGTAACAGTCATTATAAGTTGTTCTTAGGACTCAGCTTACTGCAAAGAGAGAGCATCACTGCCTTGCATCAAATATATATTATAATCCATGCAAAATTACTTAGTAAATGCTGCACATTAGCTGTTATCATAGTTAGGCGACGCAAGTTATTTTATGTCATTTTACATGTTCAATATATGATGGAGAGTGTAATAAATAAGTGGTCATGCTGCTATTTGAATCGATGAGATGTGGTCAAGCTGGCATGAGCGAATTAAGTCCAATTAGCCAATAGATAGAAGAATATATTGAAATAAGGCTTAATCTAAACAGAAAACAGTGTGGAAAATTTTGGTGCAGTGCTTCTGTTAGATTCTTTTGTTCAAGTTCAGCAAAGTAAATCCAAATGCCATATCTTTGGCATGCCAAATTGCGTAGTTACGATCATCCCTGATGCTTATACCCTAATTCACATGGTAATGGTGCTAAAGCTTGTTCTAGTCAAGCAGTCCAAGTATTAGTGGTGATTGAATCATTTTCAAGGCGCTGCAGGTCTACCCTCAAAAGCATACAAAGCTTACCACCGATATCAAGAACACACACAGAAGATCTTCCCCATCCTTTTTGATGATATTCTCTTCATCTTCTACCCATCTTGAGATCCTGGTGGTAGCAAAGCATGATGTTAACTCATGAAAGGAATTTGACAGTTCCAGAGCACTAGTAAGAGTGGAAAGGGGAACAAATGAACTGGTAAAAGAATGCTTTTTGTTACCTTTCCCTTAGATAGCCAGAGTTTGCAAAGTAGATAGGGGAACCCAGTTGTAGGATTAGTATATCAGGGAAGCTGGATGAATCTGGATATTGCTCGATGTCACGATACATTGCAGTTCCTCTTATGTTTCCAAGCTTGCAAGCACCGGGCCTAGCCACATATAACAATGCTCTTATTACTGACAAACCTACCTGTGAAAAAGACAATATAAGATGACTAGAACTGGTACTAATGATGAGTAATTACTTGCCTAGGTAATAAACATCATAACTTTTTCATCAGCAGAACTGCACTATTTGGTCTTCAAAGTGCATCGCCAATAAGTTAAAGGCCATGGCAATGTTTTGATCAAGGAATGCAATGGAGTTGAACATTTATATGAAAAGAGATAATGAAGTTGTACAACAACTATATTCGAAACCATTATATCAACGATCTTTCACTTCTCTCATACCAGGTATTCCTATTCATTTATCTGTCAAGATTGAAAGATATGGATCCTATATATAATTTGGTGAAAAAAGATATGGATCCGAGGTAATGTTATATTATTGAAGCAAATTTGATCTTGAGGACAGCAACCCTATAACTAAGATCTAGGGTGCAAGTGAATTATGTACAATGAAAATACAACCAAAATGCTAATATTGATGTAGCTGCAGGAAAAGTTTGGTATTATTATGGATATTGCAGTGTAACACTTCTTTATGCCTTTCTAAATTATTTCTTCATTTATAGAATTCCTGTAACCAATAGACAAGTGGTGGAAAGTGAAATAAATAGCTCAGTAGCCAAAGATCCTTACAGATGATGCAAGACCAGCAACCATGTTGAATAATACAACCCCAAGGAAAGCAGCCATGCAGATACAGAAGTCGAACTTGTCCACCTTGAAGAGGTGGTGGATCTCCTTGTACTCAATAAGCCCAATCATGGCAACTACAATGATCGCTGATAGAGCCACTAAAGGAGTGTGTTCGAAGAGAGGAGCCAAGAATAGCAACACCAACATCATGCAAACTGCCATCACCACATTAGACATCGGTGTCTTGCATCCCGCATGAAAATTAACTGCCGACTTAGAAAAGGGCCCTGGTGTGACACATTCGCCATTCTATAAGAATGCTGCAAGGGGGAAAAATATCTAATATCGATGTAGTAGCAAAAGCATAACTGAATAAGCTTCAACAAGTACATTCAATTAATTCTGTTTTCATTAAATTCTTGTGGCTAGGTACCACAACAAAGACCATAGCAAGCAGTGGCAGTGAAACCAACTAATTCCCAAGTTTTGTAGCTTAAGAGGGTGATGAATGTAAGGACATGTTTACAGGTGCTAGGGTTTTGGAGAGTTCGACATTACTTTCATTTCCAGTATTCCTAAATATATGAATTTTCTAGGCAACTCTGAAAGGAAAAATAAATTTTTTTGTGTCTTCAAAGATGTACTCAACTATGTGTACAACACAGCACAAACTATAATGGGCATACATCTTTGACCTATATTCAATATACAGCTAAGTTTAAGAGTAGTATAATAAAAATAAAAGAAACGGAAAAAAGATAATAATAAAAAGAAACGGTGCAAAGAGAATGAAGTAATTCTTTTATCAGTGATAAATCATAATCATAATCATCTAGCATTTTCCCAATTACTTGGGATCAGCTTTTGTCGGTGATAAATATGAACTTTAAGCGATAAATCTTACCAGTTGTGAGATAGCATGAAAAGAAAGAGCCAGCTATGTTCATCATCCCAAAAGCTATCATTTCCTTGTTCCCATCTATTTGTTCATTTTTCAGCAATGCTAGGCTCCTTCCAACAGCTATTCCTTCCTGAAATAAAAGGCTAAAATGCTAACTACAAATGCATTACAAAAATATAAGTTGTTTAAATAACATTATAAGAGAGAGAGAGACAGAGAATCTTGCTCTTTACCGCTAGTGCCAGGAAACCCGAAAGCAATCCTGCTTTCATAGCCGTAGGTAGATATTGAGACTGGAATTTTAATTCCGTTATGGATATCGGATTGAGTCCTTTTCTCAGAGTGCCAACCTGCCAAAAACATAAAGTTGATGCACATTTAGTACAAAGAGACATGAAAAAAGAAAAAAATAAGGTGAAAACATTATTGACAGGATGCATTTTAATCTGGTCATACATAAAGCCATTACAATTTCGTTCCTGAGAAAAGGAACATTAAAATAAGTGTTACCATGTAAAAGATTCCTCGACTACTTATGATGGCAATGGTTTAGAGTGGTAACCAGTGTAGGTTACGAAGCCATTCCTACTTTTCGAGAATAACCTCCATCAAAGGTCACATTTTTTACAGTAGGAGAAGAAGATGGCCGAGCGGAGGCAGAGTGATGCAGGAGCATAAGCCCAAGCCGGAGGTGCGCGTGGTGATTGAGTCCCTTCCTTGGATGAGCACCAAATCACATTGGGTCCAAAAAGTTTCAACAACAAATCACAGTGGGTTCAAAATTTTCAGCATCAAGTCACATTAGGTTAGTTATCTCAACGCCTAATTTAATTGAGTCCAAAGCGTTGAAAGGTCTTGATTTAATTTAGGAGTTATGTAATTGAGTCCATGCGTAAAAGGATTGAGTCTATATATATGAGATTGAGCCCATGTAATAAGTGGTTTAGTCCATATTAGGTTTAATTATTCCAACACCTAATTTAGTTGAGTCTAAGGTGCTGGAGGGTCATGATTAGCTTTAGGAGTTGTGTGATTAGCCCATGTGTCAAGATGAGAAGAGTCCTCTTTGATTAGGATTCTTGACCATAGCGGCATGCATGAAGAGTCCTAACTCCCTTGGACTCTATCTCAATGCACCAAGTGGAAGTCTAATTGTGGTAGGAGTTTGGATGGTTGACCCATTCAAACAAAAGGAGCCTTGGGCGTACGTGAAGAGCATCTAGAAGCCTATTTCACACGCCAGGAGAAGGTTCTAAGGATTGGATAAGCTTTAGTTGGTAAGTTGTTTAGAGGATTTAAATTTTAAAAAGAGTCCTTATGTGGTTAGGAGTCCAAATAAAAATCCTGGTTGTAACTTCTTATATTTGCCAACCTCTCTCTCTATAAGGAAAGTTATGAAGAATGAAATCAAAATTAGAATTTGTTTTCCAAGCTTGAGTTTTCTTCCATGGAAAGGAGAGAATCCTTTTCTTCCTTTGGTGTGACGCCAGGAGGGATGAAAGAAGAGAGGTGAGACGCCATCTTCCCTTCTCCCATCCGTTGGATTGTTTGAGGGAGAGATTCTCTCAAACGACTCCATATTTATCCTTCCATATTTCACGCTCATCCATATTCACGCCTCCTTAGGATTAGCCACGTTAACCCCTTTTTAACTTCTCATCCTTATCCACAAAGCTCACACCAATATTCCCTTGCGCCAATATTTCATCCGCTAAAATCCCGTCATGCCACCTCATTCCCTACCATCCGCTGCTCCTAATCTCATTAGGATTCAGATTAATCCAAGTTTCATGTCCCAAACCCTTCACACTCAAACCCCATCACGTCCTCCCTAGAGTCCTTCTCCAAATAAAACTCTAACTAACCACATTGCAGCCTAACTAACATTTGGTCCGACCAATTTCAGCCGCCACCTCAAATTGGTGTCCAATTTCAGTCAACCAATTACTCATCCTCGAGCCCAGTCTGATTCAACCAGCAACCCACCTTCTTTCTCCTCCATACCATCCACAAAGAACCCTAGCCGCCATCACCAAAAAAAGTAGAAGAAAGATTCAGCCACCATCATCATCATCTACAAAAAAAAAAAATTACAGCAACCCCATCCCGACTGCATCACAGAGGAGAGAGAAGGTAGGTCCCTTGGGTCCTTATATATATATATATATATATAAGTTTGTACACCATATGAAATTTGATAACAGAAAGTACCTTGAGTATTCTTCAAAAAAAATCTTGAGTATCTTAATATCTCTAAACTGATGATGACCTCTGATTCATGGCCTCTCTTGTTGGGCTTGCACATGTATTTCATGCATTGTATGTGTAAGTATTGGTCTAATAAACTGTATCCTTGTTAGATGGGAATCTAGCAACTGATTATAGTGTTACTTGCAGATATATTTGAGAAGGATAAGCAGTATACAACTTCAATTATGAATACTGGAAGTAATTAGACATGAACACTTATGTTAAAATATTTGCAGAAGAAGAAAAAAATAAGAAAAGAGAGAGAGAAAAAAGTGATTTTATTTCTCTGTTCCATCCTATTTGATATATCTCTGATTATAGCGTTACTTGCACATATATTTGAGAAGGATAAACAGTATACAACTTCAGTTATGAATACCGGAAGTAATTAGACATGAGCACTTAACTGTAGGGATTCCATGATCGTCCCCATGGACAACAAAAGCAAAAATACCTCCCAGAACCACCACCAGCAAAGGAGCCATTGCTGAGACCCAGAATAGCCTTGGAACTTTTGTTTTCTGAATTTATTTATAGTAAAAGTAATTATATGTAATTGCTGCTTAATTAAAATTTTTGATGGAAGGATATGGGGAAGGTGAAAAGGAAAAGGAGCTGAGAGAATAGGCCATGCTAAATTCCCCACTTACCAGATGCCGGCTGAGAAGTAGAAAGCAAAGAAAGCATATACCAAGGACTGCACTCTGCCATTTCCACTGAAACATAAACAAAGAAGATTGTATAAGATATTAAAGAAGCACGGATTAAATTAAATGCTCTTCCCACCAGGCATCCATTCTTTGGCGCAATGATGGGAAATGCTCTAAAAAAGTTGGTCCAATCTCTAAAAAAGTTTGCTCATCGCATGCACGCTCGAACAGTGCCCTAAAAAATATGCAAAACTAAAAAAAAAAAATTACAATCTTAATGCCATTGAATAATAATAATTTCAATTCATACTAAATAATAAAGTTGGTCCAATCTCCATCACGCTCCGAATCCATCATCCGGATTCGGCACGCGACAAGGCCTTAAAGAGTATGAGGCCGTGTTGCAGACCCGGATGATGGGCTCAGGGCAAAACAATGAGTTGTTTACAAACTTTTGTTGATAGCAATGTGAGAACTAAATCCAAAAATAAGAAACTCGAAAAACAAATACAGATTCTATTGGTGCGAGCAAACAGGTTACATGCCACTTGCTACGCGCTCGAATCAACGAATCTGAGCCATTGGATAGAGAGCTGATTCGGAACCACCGGCTTTCTCTTGGATCATATCTGAACTTCCCATTTGATTGGATGCTGACGGCATTGGATCATTATAGTTTGACGCTACGAAGATTACGATCGGTTACATTTGGCTTTAATCAACTAATCCTCGCCATTGAAATTCGATTGCTGATACGGATATGGATCATTTGTGGCCGTTCGATTCTATATGGTTTGATGTCGTGGTAGAAAAGATTGTATATATCGGACGGTTCAGATCGATCGATTCTCTATGGAGTGACTGATGGATTGGCCAGCGAGAAACCTTTGGACTCGGTCATTCCTACCAACGGCAAAAGCGGGCCCCAGTCTCCCTTGCTCCGCTGTACTAATTATTTATCCAAAACGAAAGATTTATCTTATCCAGATGTTTAAAAAAGAAGCGGAAAAAAAGAAAAAAAACTCTTTTCTAACCCAAAAGAAGGAAAAGCTCTTCGTTTTGGATAACTTTTAACTCAAACCTCTTATTATTTAGAAAGCAAGAAGGTGAAGGAGAGGTTGAAACAGTGCGGCTTGCCGCCTTTTTCTCACCAAAAAAATAAAAAGGAAGAAAGAAAAGAAAGAAAGAAAAGAGGTAGAACTATATATGATTGCTCCTAAGGGGGAAAGGAAAGGCAGAGTTTGTCATGAGATCAACCTCATGTCTGTACGTGAAGACCGAATGCATCACGGAGATGAGATCAGTCTTGGCTGTGAAATTCTTTAATCCGAGCATGCCTTTGAGCTGTTGCAGAATTATGATGATCGCCGTCCCGCCCATGAATCCGGTGATGGTCGACCGGGATAAGAAATCCACCAATATCCCAAGCCTGCAATGACATGAACTCATATTCGATCGAGATTGTTGAATAGAACAATCATAGAAAATATGTGTTCGATCCAGCAAAATTCTCACCTGAGGAACCCCAAGGCTGTTTGAAGAATTCCAGTGAAGAAGGCCGCGGTGAAGCATAACTGAGCGTATAACTGTGGATTGTCAGAGGGTGAGACTTCACCCGAAATGATTGAAGCAAGAAGCAATGAGGCTGCTGCAACGGTTCCGACTGCGAGGTTGTTTGAACTACCCAAGATCGCATAGATCAAAGGTGGCACGAAACTAGAATCTACAATGATAAAAAAAAAAGCAGGTAGAAAACAAAGATAAAATAAATGCGATTAATATCTCATTCCATGCACCTATGAGGTAGGATCGGATTTTTTTTCTTTTTTTTTAATATAAACAAAAGAAAAAAAAAGGGGAGAAAGAAGAACTTACATAGGCCAATAATGGGAGGAAGATCGGCGAGGCGAGCATAGCTAATGCCTTGCGGGATCGCAAGGCTGGCGATGGTGATACCGGCGAGAAGGTCGTACCGGAACTTGGCGAAGGTGTAACTGGGAGCCCAACCAAGCATTGGAACAAAATATTTGAGGGCGGTCCATGCTATGCCGCATGCCGGGAGGCCTTTGAACTGGCGGAAGGGGTCGTCGGGGAAGAAGGTCTCTTTCAGATGGGATCTAAAAGAGGCAACAAACGTCGTCTCCGCCGATAAGTTTACCTTGGTAGGGGCCTCCTCCGTTCCCATGGAAAGAAGATTGCTACCGGAGGCGAGGAAGAAAGGGAGAGGAGGGGGAAAAGAAAGGGAGGTTGGAAGGAGAGGTTGCGGTTGCAGCTTGGCTGAGTGAGAGCCGTTTATAGAGAGAGAGAGCTGTTGGGGAGGGAGACGAGAGAATGGAACGATAACGCGTGGCATACTAACACGTGGCGGCTGGAATGGTGGGATCTTGACTAAAGCTCTTATTGCTAAATAGTAATTAGCTATAAAAACAGTGCCCAAAATTTCAATAACCAATGAGAAATTGATTGCTTTTTTCTGTTAGAAAATATAGGAAAGGCGAAATGCTCAAATTTTTTTAAATAAATTAAATTTTATCTATCGTATTAGAAGTACATATGAAGCTGCTTGATTTTTATCTCAAACTTTGTAATAACCTTACAATATTGGTGCCGTAAGTTGAGAGAAGTTGATCTATCTTTTTAGAAAAGACTGGCTCACATCAGATTACAGAGCTTATATAGTTACATATTGAAAATACGGAGATCGTTTTATTCACTTATGGGATTGTTCAACTTGCCAAATAATTTAACGAGTCTACTTACAGACAACTATTTTGTAAGAAAAATTTATTGCTCTTTTGTATTTTTTTTTTTGCAAATTCTTTATAAATAGCTTATATAAATTTCTGTATTCTAATAAAGACTGGGGCTTTGCCTCCCTCTTCATAAAAAAAAAATAAAATAGAAAAGAAAAAAAACAGTGCTCATTCAATTGTGTAAAGATAAAGAGGGGGGAGAAATTAGTGTAAGAATGGAAGAGACGTACGGCTTGCTTCTTGTGGTGATGTTGCCATTCTTGGAACCGAGTGGACCGACATTAAAACCTCGTGCGTCTAAGTTTTGTAGGTGAGTGACGTCTTAGACTTTGCCTTTGTTTTGTAACCTGGTTTTTGTTTAGATGATGCCTTTGCAATAAAAAACAGTAGCTAGAGGAGGGTCATTGCATCTTCTAAGGTTTAGCCGTGAATAGTAATTTTGTTTGACGGTTGGTCATAACAACCCTACGAGACTAATGCCTTTTGTAACTGGATAATGTTTCCATGAATTGCATAGAAACAAGAAGCTTCACATGGTTTTCTAGCGACAAAAATAGTGAGAAAACTAAGGCATGTAGATAATTTGTTACTAAAAAAGGCATCTAGATGATAAAAGCGAATCCTAGATTAATGGCAGCATTATCTTTTTCGTCTTTAAATTTATTTTAGTAGCAAATGTTTCAAGCAGACCATGTTATCTATATAGGTGTATAATTCTATTTTTTGGAAATGGCCATGCTGAGAAAAATAAGAATATGTATGTGTGTTATAATGTTTTAATGATCACAAAATCATCTAGTTCAAATATTGCATATTATGTGTGTAATGTGTTTAGTTCGGTCTTATGAAAAATTGTTTAAGTTGCTTAGACTTAATGATCTTATAATTTTGGACTAATCTATAGTGATGGGGGCAAAATGGATCGTCATGCTCAGGACACGGGATCACCACAACATCGATCGGGCAGGACTATAACCATGCTTAAAACCGGCCCAATCTCAGACTTCGCCGAAGGCTCGGTTGACCTCGGCTGGACCTCTCCGCTACTACGACCGCCATAACTTCTAATACCTGCAATGACGTTCCGAGCCCGAGCTTGGAATGCCCCGCCGAGTCAGTTGCGAAGCCAAAGAGCTCCTTCGACCCCGGGACTATTCGTCGACGCGCCCCAACCGAGTTCGAGGTGCTCCCTATATTCGCCGACGCGCCCCGACCAAGCTCAGGGAACCCTTATGTTCGCCGACACACCCAACCAAGCTCGAGGCGCCTGTGTATTCAACTGCTACGCCTTGACCAAGCTCGGGCGCCCTTA
>NW_024069307.1:0-53012 GCF_009389715.1 Phoenix dactylifera
TGGAGGACGTCTGTGGAGTGATTGATTAAAACCCTATTTGATTTTGATGAGCTCAAAGCATTTGAGTATATCTCTTGTTACTAATGAATTCAATTAAGTGTTTCAGTGAAAATCTTGTCTAAGTGTCTCTAGACTTGGTTCATATATTTTGGATAAGTTAAGAAGTCAGCTTGAACCAAAGTCTGAGACTCGAGTCGACTCCGAGTATCACGAGTCGACTCCAAGCGTATCAAGTTCACTGGCACGAGCTCGAGTCGACTCCGGATCAGTACGAGTCGACTCCGACTGAGAACAGACAGACGAACAGAAAGCTTCAACTCAAACCTGTCAGCGAGTCGACTCCCGAAGTGCGCGAGTCGACTCCGATGTTCACCGAGTCGACTCCAGGGTAGTAAGAGTCGACTCCAAGGAGTCACAGGCAGAAAAGTCAGAGAGCAGTTTTCGGGTCTGAGATTCGAGTCGACTCCAGTGGAACGCGAGTCGACTCCGATGGTTGGCAAGTCGACTCCAAAGAAAGCAAGAGTCGACTCTCAGCGGTACACAAAGAAAAAGTCAGAGCATTTTCTGGACTCTGAGATTCGAGTCGACTCCCGCAATACGCGAGTCGACTCCGAGACTCCGCGACCACAAAGAAGACAGAAGACCAAGTTACTGCCTCTGAGATTCGAGTCGACTCCCAGACAGCTAGAGTCGACTCCAAGGCAGCTTCACATCAAAAGGCAGAAGACCAAGTTTCGGAAACTGAGAGCCGAGTCGACTCCGAGGAAGTTCGAGTCGACTCCAAGACTGGACGAGCCAAAAGACAGAAGATAGGGAGTTCGGGCTCTGAGCGCCGAGTCGACTCCCAGGAGTCGAGTCGACTCGAGTGGACCAAATTCAAAATGGATCCACGGACTTCATGGATGAGCCGACTCCGAAAAGCCAAGTCAGCTCCAGAAGTTGGCGAGTCGACTCCAGGTCAAGACGAGTCGACTCCCAGTCGAAGGCAACTTTAATTCAAATGGAACAGTTGCCGAGTCGACTCCGGAAAAGTATGAGTCGACTCCCGCTACAGCCGAGTCGACTCCTGATCGCGCGAGTCGACTCCAACCCACCAACGGACACATTGTCAGGCTGCAGAGTGTGCAGAACGGGCAGAAAAAGTCTCTAACGGCTAGTTTCCGTGGGGGTTGGTTTAAATAGCCACAGAGGACTGTAGCAAGCAGAGAACAACCATTCCACTCCAAGTAATCAAGCATTCAATCTCTGCAACTGTTCTTCAACGAAAAAGAGGAAGAGCTGCATTACTGCATCCACCTACATCTTCCCAGCAATTAAAAGCCTCCTCCTGCATTCAAGTCGACTACACATTCAAGAGGAGACCGAAGTTTAAGAAGCCATTCCTCTTCTCCAACTTAAAAGCGTTTGAGGGCTTCTTAACTTCTTTTAGATTATATTGTTTTCATCTGCTTTTGAGAAGCTTATTTTCTGTTTTCTTTTATTTACAACTTGTATTTGCTTGGTTCAATCGGGGATTGAATCAAGGGTATTGAGGTTGGTTGGTGAGCCGAGTGTAAAACCAACGTGTGTAAGGGTTCGATTGTGATCCCGGAAAACAATCGGGGTGGTTCTAGTCGGTGAGCCTGGGAAAACCGACCACCGAGTCGTTGTGAGCTCGTAAAACAACAAGTTTGGTTGTGAGCTTGGAAAACAACCGGCTGTAATCCAAGGGGTTATAGTGAATTCCCAAGTGAGACTTGGGGAGTGGACGTAGGAGCAAGGGTTAGCTCCGAACCACTATAAAACTTGGTGTTTGTGATTGATTGTCTCTCTCTTCTTCTTCCTCTCATATCACTCACAGCACATAGCATTAATTAAACAACTTGCAATAGTTTTAATTAGTCATCCACAACGTTTTAAATATCAAATTATTTTAAAACCCAATTCACCCCCCCTCTTGGGTTGTCTATCTGGGCAACAAGTGGTATCAGAGCCTAAACTCTTCCACCCAAGAGTAAAAGATCAAAATGACAACCCCATTTGGATCTTCCCACATTGAGGGTCAGTCCACCCAAAGACCCCCATTCTTTAATGGATCCGACTACTCATATTGGAAGGCTAGGATGAGAATATTCATCCAAGCCCAAGACTATGAGATGTGGACCATTGTAGTAAATGGGCCATACATCCCATCCATATATGTAGAGGGTGTCACGGTACCCAAACTAGAAAAGGATTGGGATGAACATGACATGAGAAAGGCACAACTAAACTCTAAAGCTATGAATGTGCTTTATTGTGCCTTAGATAGAAATGAATTCAATAGGGTCTCAACTTGCAATTCTGCAAAAGAGATTTGGGACAGACTTGAAGTGACCCATGAGGGCACGAATCAAGTCAAAGAATCCAAAATAAATATTTTGGTTCATAATATGAACTATTTAAAATGGATTCTAATGAAACAATCACATGCATGTTCACTAGGTTTACTGACATTGTCAATGGCCTAAAAAGCCTTGGCAAGAACTATACTAACAGTGAGCTTGTCAGGAAAATCCTTCGGTGTCTACCAAGGTCATGGGAAGCTAAAGTGACGGCAATCCAAGAAGCCAAGGACTTGAACAAGTTACCACTTGAGGAGCTTCTTGGATCCCTAATGACGCACGAGCTAACCATGAACAACACAACGAGGAAGAGTCCTCCCATAAGAAAAAGGTAATAGCTCTAAAATCTACTTCATCTAACAAGGACTTATCTTGCAGTAGCAGCAGTGAAGAAGAAGAACATGAGGAAGATGATGGTGAGGCACTTCTTGTGCGCAAATTCAGAAAATTCATCAACCACAAGAAGTCCTATCATCAAAGGAGAGGCCCCTCAAATTCCTACCGCAAGGACAAAGGTAAGGAAAGGAAAAATGAGGGGATTGGGTGTTACGAATGCAAGAAGCCGGGTCACATAAGAGCTGAGTGCCCTTTACTGAAGGAAGGGGAGCAAGTACAAGAAGAAGAAGGCTCTTGTCACGACACTATCCGACTCAGACTCATCATCCTCTTCATCGGATGAGGAACAAGAGGAAAAGGCCAATTTCTGCTTCATGGCCAAATGGAAATGAAGGTAACGCTCGAATCGCCTTTAGATTTTACTTTTGATGAGCTTTATGATGCTTTTAATGAACTAATGATTGAATATAAGGCTATAAATGTTAAAACAAAGAATTAAAAATAACTAACCAAACTTATATCCGTAAGTATGATTCATTAGTTAAGGATAAGGATTTAATCACCAAAGAAAATATAGACCTTGAGACAAGCAACCAACTTTTAAACTCAAAAGACTAATACCTTAACTAAGGATAATGAAAAACTAACTAAGGAACTTTCAGAACTTAAAAACCATAAACCAAAATCTTAAACAAGGATCTCACAAAAGAACCTAAACTGATCTAAAGGCAGAAAATCAAAACACTAACCAAAAGAACTTAACAAATACAAACCTTTGGTTGAAAAAATTTACATGTAGTTCCTGAAAAATTAAATATGATACTCAATAGTCAACGAACAGTATTTAATAAAGCGGGTTTAGGGTATAAACCAAGAAATAAACAAAAACTTCTTAGTAACTTCTTTGTTAAAGCTGGAGAAAGTAAACTAAGAAAAATAACCTGCTTTTGTTGTGGCAACTATAGGTCATAAAGCAAATGTGTGTAATTTTAGGAAAGGTAAAACAAAAAGGAAAATTAAAAGGGTATGGGTTCCAAAAAGAACCAACATGAC
Organism: Phoenix dactylifera; assembly: GCF_009389715.1. Lineage (NCBI taxonomy): Eukaryota > Viridiplantae > Streptophyta > Magnoliopsida > Arecales > Arecaceae > Phoenix > Phoenix dactylifera. Next base: position 3,753 of record NW_024069307.1, read on the forward strand.
TAACCATGAAGGACCCAAGAAAACTTGGGTACCTAAATTATATAATCTGCTTGTGTAGGAGTGTCTTGCAGCCAAGGTCAACAAAAACTGCTGGTATTTGGATAGTGGCTGCTCAAGGCACATGACGGATGACAAGGATCAATTTTTCACCCTTGAAGCTAAGAAGGGAGGTGCTGTGACTTTTGGAGACAACAACCAAGGTCACATCATTGGTATTGGTAAAGTTCAAATCACCCTTCTACTTTTATTGATAATGTTAGATATGTTGATGGTCTAAAGCATAACTTATTAAGCATTAGTCAACTATGTGATAAAGGGTATGATGTTATGTTTAAACCATCACTATGCATTATAACAAACCCTAATGACAATAGTTTAGTTTTTTAAAGGAATTAGACGTGGAAATGTATATGTTGTAGACCTTGAAGATCTTGCAAAACATAACCAATGTTTAGTTGTTAATGAAACTAACGATAATGATGCTAAGTTGGTTATGGCACCGCAAGTTAGGTCATGCAAGCATGGACACAATAACTAAACTAGTTAAAAGAGATTCCCGTGATAGGTTTGCCAAAATTAAAATTTGAAAAGAACAAAATATGTGAAGCATGTCAATTTGGCAAACAATCTAGGAACTCATTTAAATCCATAAAATGTGTCTCTACTCTAGACCTCTAGAAACTATTACACATGGACCTATTCGGACCGACTAGAACAACAAGCTAGGTGGAAATAAATATGGTCTAGTTGTAGTAGATGATTATTCTAGGTACACATGGGTCATGTTCCTAGCACATAAGGATCAAGCTTTTTCTGTTTTTAAGAAATTCCATAAAGAAGTAACCAATGCTAGAGATACCTCAGTAATAGCTATTAGAAGTGACCATGGTACCGAATTCGAAAATCAGTCATTTGATGAGTTTTGTAGTAAAAAGGGGATAACCCATAATTTTTCTGCACCTAGGACACCACAACAAAATGGAGTTGTGGAGAGGAAAAATAGAACTCTAGAGGAAATGGCAAGAACTATGTTATGTGAAAGTAACCTCCCTAAGTACTTTGGGGAGAAGCCATTAATACTTCTTGTCATATATTAAATAGAGTTTTATTAAGACCCATTATAAAGAAACACCTTATGAACTTTGGAAAAACAGAAAACCAAAAGTTAATTACTTTCATGTTTTGGATGTAGGTGTTTTGTTCATAATAATGGAAAAGATAATCTAGGTAAATTTGACTCTAAATCTGATGAGGGAATATTCTTAGGTTACTCTACAACTAGTAAAGCCTATAGAGTCTTTAATAAAAGAACCTTAGTTATAGAAGAATCTATACATGTTGTATTTTGATGATTCTAGTGACATCTCCTCTAGTAAGAAAGTTAACTTTGATGATGATGCTGAAATTCTTGAAGAAAAGATAGACGAGATGACATTACATAGATGATAATCAAAAATTGATTGAAGGAACATCATCAAGCCAAGAGGCTATTGTGGATCATGGGCTAACTAAAGCTTGGAGGTATGCTCACGGGCATCCTAAGGAACTAATTCTAGATGATCCATCCTCAACCGGTTAGGACTAGAGCATCCCTTAGGAATTTAAATAACCATCTAGCTTTTGTCTCACACTTTGAGCCCAAACAATATAGAAGAAGCCGAAAATGATGTAAATTGATAAATGCAATGCAAGAAGAATTAAACCAATTTACTAGAAACAAGGTATGGAATCTAGTAGAGAGACCTTCCTGAATATCCTATTATAGGTACTAAATGGATTTATAAAAATAAATTTGATGAAAATGGAATTGTTATAAGGAATAAGGCTAGACTAGTAGCAAAGGGTTATAATCAAGAAGAAGGTATAGATTTTGATGAAACCTTTGCTCCTGTAGCTAGACTTGAGGCTATTAGATTATTATTAGCATATGCATGCTCTAAGGACTTCAAACTATTTCAAATGGATGTAAAAGTGCATTTTTAAATGGGTATATTAATGAGGAGGTATATGTAGAACAACCTCCCTGGTTTTGAAAATCATCAATACCCTAAATCATGTATATAAACTGAACAAAGCACTTTATGGGTTAAAACAAGTACCTAGAGCATGGTATGAGAGGCTTAGCAAATTCCTATTAGAACATAAATTCTCTAGGGGAAATGTAGATACAACACTATTTCTGAAAAAGCAAAATAAAGATATGTTATTAGTACAGATTTATGTTGATGATATTATTTTCGGTGCTACTAACAATCGCCTCTGCGAAGAATTTGCTGATCTGATGCAGAGTGAATTTGAGATGAGCATGATGGGAGAGCTGAACTACTTCCTCGGGCTTCAAATCAAACAGTCTGAAGGAGGCATCTTCATCAATCAAGCCAAATATATCAAGGAGATGCTCAGAAGTTTGATATGGAGGGAAACAAGTCAATCAGCACCCCCATGAGCTCATCATGCAAATTAGACCAAGATGAATCAGGTAAATCTGTAGATCAGAAACTGTATAGAGGTATGATAGGATCTTTATTGTATCTTACTGCAAGTAGAACCTGATATTATGTTTAGTGTTTGCATGTGTGCGAGATATCAGGCTAATCCTAAAGAATCACATCTAGTTGCAGTTAAGAGAATTTTTAAATATTTAATAGGAACTAAGAATATAGGGTTATGGTACTCTAAAGAATCTAGCCTAAACTTAATAGGATACACAGATTCAGACTTCGCTGGATGTAAGCTTGATAGAAAAAGTACCAGCGGGTCGTGTCAATTTCTAGGAGAAAACCTTATCTCATGGTTTAGCAAGAAACAAAACTCGGTTGCATTATCTACTGCTGAAGCTGAATATGTTGCAGCCGGGAGTTGTTGTGCTCAAATCTTGTGGATTAAACAACAATTAGAAGATTATGGCATTAAACAAGATAAAATTCCCATTAATTATGATAATACAAGTGCCATTAATCTAACTAAAAATCCAATTCAGCATTCAAGAACTAACATATTGAGATAAGACATCACTTCATAAGGGATCATGTATTGAATGGTGATGTGACACTCCAATTTGTGTGTACTGATGATCAATTAGCGGACATTTTCACAAAACCCCTAAGTGAAGAGAGATTTAGTGTGCTTAGGAGGGGATTAGGAGTGATTGATCCATCCTAGTGGTAGTTTCCACTAGATTCATTGATTTTGATGATTAGATTGTGGTTAAAATAGAGTTTCTTTTCAAATGATCATCAAATCAGATCGTAATTTAGTGATTTTCCCTCATTCGGCACGAACATAGCATGATTTTTAGGTGCGTGCCAAAGTTAGAGACGACTCGAGTAAGTTTCAGAGTCGGCTCCTGAGGGGGAGTCGACTCGCGCATTTGCGGGAGTCGACTCGCATAGATGGCAGCAGAGGGGGAGTCGACTCGCATATAGTCGGGAGTCGACTCGAGGTCTACAGGCGCATAAGGAGAGTCGACTCGCACATATTCTGGAGTCGACTCGAGGTCGAGTCGACTCGCGACTCAGTGGAGTCGACTCGCAGTCGGGATCCGACTTTTTAACCCTAACTTTGTCGTTTCGAAAACACTTCTTTCTCAAGCCGCCACTGTTCACAAGCCCTAGAGCCGACTCCTAGGTCGTCCCCGTCGTTCCCAAGGCCTTTTCCGTCGATTTTTCACCGTCCCTTAGGGTTTTCTTCCCTTCCTAGGTCGTCCCCGGTCGTTCCCAAGGCCTTTTCCGTCGACCTTTCATCGTCCCTTAGGGTTTTCCTCCCAATCTAGGTCATTATGCCGCGTAAAACCGTAGTCCGGAAGAGGTCCCGACCCGAGGCCGGTCCCGAGCGGCGCTCTAAGGCTCGGCACGATCCCGCGAGGCCACAACCTCCGGCTCGTTCCCCGCCGAGGGCGGTTCCGCGAGGCCATTAGCCGGGAAGGCCGTCACCACCGGGAGATATGTCGACTTCGACTATCTCTCCCGGGAAGGGTTCACTATAGGTGATAGACTTAGGGCCCAGGGCTTAGAGTACTTCCTCACCTTAGATCTCCCCCACATATCCAGGGCTCATTAGAGAGTTTTACGGTACCGTCCATCGGGGAGATGGGGGTATCGAGGGCACGGTAGCCGGTGTCCCTCTATTTATTACGGAGGATCTTATTGCCCACATCCTCCACCTTCCACTAGTAGGGGTGGCTCTCACACACCCTGAGGACAGGGTTGAGGCCCTTACGGCCGTTCTAGGGCATCCACCCCAGTCACCCATAGACGAGGTATCCGCTAGCTCACTTCCGATTGAGATGCGGATCCTCCTAAGTATACTGTCTAGGTCCATCTTCCCTAAGACCGGGAGATTTGACTTTGTATCTAAGAGAGACCTAGCTCTCATGTTCCACATGCTTCATGACACCCCAATCAACTTTCCTAAACTCATATATCGATACATGTGTGAGCCACTAGACAGACCTAGGCTCACTTTGCCCTACGGTATGGTCTTCACCTTGTTATTTAGGGAGTACGAGATTCCTATTCCTGAGGGGGAACCCTTTCGCGCATTGCGATGGACTGATCGCACGCGTGCAGGGACCCTACACAGGATGGGATTTCGGAAGAGAGAGGGGACATGGGTTAGGAAGTCTTCCATCACCACACAGACCACCAGACCTTCCCCCAGTCCTGAGCCAGACTCTGACTTTTCCGACTTACCAGACTTTCCATCCACTTCTGCTCCTACCACCTCCGCCGGACCCTCCTCCTCAGCTCCACCCACTCAGCTCGGGCATCTTACAGATGCGGTCACCCTCCTCATGGAAGAGAACAGATTGAGAGGAGGAGCCACATCCTCGAGAGGAGGAGCCACATCCTCGAGAGGAGGAGCCACATCCTCGAGAGGAGGAGATACATCCTCGAGAGGAGGAGCTACATCCTCGAGGAGACCATAGCTGCTTTTTGTGTTTTATTTTGACATGTATTGTTTTGCTTTACTTATTGTATTCTTAAATGTATTTACATACAAATCAATACAATGAGTAGCCCTATTTTCTTCAATTCTGTGCCATTTGATCTATGCTTGATTGTGTGTGATTACCTCCTTTTTGATACGATGACAAAAAGGGAGAGAAATATGTATAAAATATGTAAAAGAAATCAATAAAAATCAATAAAAAGAAAAACTCTTAAAACACACAAAAATTTGTTCTAAGTGGATTTGGTACCTCGAGGCTCATTATCTCTCTTTTGGGGCTCCTAATGGAGTAATCTCGAGAATCTATTCAAGGGATATTCGGAGATTAGCTGAATCCAACTCAAGAACAAATTGACAGATTTTCCCTCTAAAAACCAAAAATTTAAAATTCAAAATTCTTAGAATCAAAACAAAGTAGATTGCATATGTTGAGGGGGAGAATCTGAATTTTAAGGAAGCTAAATCATTAATTACATATAAGCCAAACAATTGATTGCATAATATGAAGGCTTATATAATTCCAAATGAAAGGGGGAGCTTTAACTCCGAAATTTATTGTTCACACCTTTCAAACTTGGATAAATTAAATTACCAGACATCTGAATTCATTTATGGATTTTACCTCCTTGTTTATAGAGCAATTCACTTTACATATACTCAATGTTTTGTCATCATCAAAAAGGGGGAGATTGTGGAGTGATTGATTAAAACCCTATTTGATTTTGATGAGCTCAAAGCATTTGAGTATATCTCTTGTTAACTAATGAATTCAATTAAGTGTTTCAGTGAAAATCTTGCCTAAGTGTCTCTAGACACGGTTCATAGTATTTTGGATAAGTTAAGAAGTCAGCTTGAACCAAAGTCTGAGACTCGAGTCGACTCCCGAGTATCACGAGTCGACTCCAAGCGTATCAAGTTTACTGGCACGAGCTCGAGTCGACTCCGGATCAGTACGAGTCGACTCCGACTGAGAACAGACAGACGAACAGAAAAGCTTCAACTCAAAACCTGTCAGCGAGTCGACTCCTGAAGTGCGCGAGTCGACTCCGATGTTCACCGAGTCGACTCCAGGGTAGTAAGAGTCGACTCCAAGGAGTCACAGGCAGAAAAGTCAGAGAGCAGTTTCCGGGTCTGAGATTCGAGTCGACTCCAGTGGAACGCGAGTCGACTCCGATGGTTGGCAGGTCGACTCCAAAGAAAGCAAGAGTCGACTCTCAGCGGTACACAAAGAAAAAGTCAGAGGGCAGTTTCTGCACTCTGAGATTCGAGTCGACTCCCGCATTACGCGAGTCGACTCCGAGACTCCGCGACCACAAAGAAGACAGAAGACCAATTTACTGTCTCTGAGATTCGAGTCGACTCCCAGACAGCTAGAGTCGACTCCAAGGCAGCTCTACATCAAAAAACAGAAGATAGTGTTTCGGAAACTGAGAGCCGAGTCGACTCCGGGGAAGTTCGAGTCGACTCCAAGACTGGACGAGGCAAAAGACAGAAGATAGGGAGTTCGGGCTCTGAGCGCCGAGTCGACTCCCAGGATTGTCGAGTCGACTCGAGTGGACCAAATTCAAAAATAGATCCACGGACTCCATAGGATGAGCCGACTCCGAGAAAGCCAAGTCAGCTCCAGAAGTTGGCGAGTCGACTCCGGGTCAAGACGAGTCGACTCCCAGTCGAAGAGGGTACTTTAATTCAAATTCGAAATAGTTGCAGAGTCGACTCCGGAAGAGTATGAGTCGACTCCCGCTATAGCCGAGTCGACTCCTGATCGCGCGAGTCGACTCCAACCCACCAACGGACACATTGTCAGGCTGTGCAGAGTATGCAGAACGGGCAGAAAAAGGTCTCTAACGGCTAGTTTCCATGGGGGTTGGTTTAAATAGCCACAGAGGACTGTAGCAAGGGAGAGAACAACTGTTCCACTCCAAGTATTCAAGCATTCAATCTCTGCAACCTGTTCTTCAACAAAAAAGAGGGAAGAGCTGCATTAACTGCATCCACCTACATCTTTCCAGCAATTAAAGAATCCTCCTCCTGCATTCAAGTCGACTACACATTCAAGAGGAGACCCAAAGTTTAAGAAGCCATTCCTCTTCTCCAACTTAAAAGTGTTTGAGGGCTTCTAAACTCTTTTCAGATTATATTGTTTTCCATCTGCTTTTGAGAAGCTTAGTTTTCTGTTTGTCTATTTTATTTACAACTTGTATTTGCTTGGTTCAATCGGGGGATTGAATCAAGGGTATTGAGGTTGGTTGGTGAGCCGAGTGTAAAACCAACGTGTGTAAGGGTTCGATTGTGATCCCGGGAAAACAATCGGGGTGGTTCTAGTCGGTGAGCCTGGAAAAACCGACCGAGTTCGTTGTGAGCTCGTAAAACAACAAGTTTGGTTGTGAGCTTGGAAAACAACCGGTTGTAATCCAAGGGGGTTATAGTGAATTCCCAAGTGAGACTTGGGGAGTGGACGTAGGAGCAAGGGTTAGCTCCGAACCACTATAAAACTTGGTGTTTGTGATTGATTGTCTCTCTTCTTCTTCCTCTCATATCACTCACAGCACATAGCAATTAATTAAACAACTTGCAATAGTTTTAATTAGTCATTCACAACGTTTTAAATATTCAAATTATTTTAAAACCCAATTCACCCCTCCTCTTGGGTTGTCTATCTGGGCAACAACGTCGAGAGGCATTGGAAGCCCCTTTGCTTCTTAGCTTCATGGCAGCGACTCGAGCCCTTCCTCTAGCGCCAACTGTTGCTGGAAATTGGACCCGGGGGCCGCCGCGAAGCCAGGGGAGGAGGAGCTCCGCTGCCGGGAGGGCGGACGGCGGTGCGCCGGTCGGCTGCGTCCTCCGTGGAGGGAGTGGGTGAGCGAAGGAGAGTGCGTCCTGTCCTGTCCTGTAAAAAAGCCGGTGGCCGGGCTTTCCGGCGCCGGCCCTCCGATGCTTAAGTCAGAGGGGGCAAATATGTGGAGAGAGCAAGGAAGAGATATGTGGAGAAGATAAAGAGAATATTGTGTTCAATTGTGTCTGTGCTGTTTTCTTCTTTTTTCTTCGGTCCCCCCTCTTTTTCCCTCCAGGCTCCCTTTTATAGAAGGATATGTTACCTGGGAGGTGACAGGGGAATTTGTCCTCTTTTGTGATAATTGGGCACGATTTGGCCCATTAATGGCGTAGTGGAGAATAAGGCCGAATCAGACCGGAGTCAGGGAGTTGTCGCGGTTGATCAGACCCGTTGGAGTGGTTGAACCGTCGGCCGTGGTGGGCCTGGGGTTCGTAGATGGTAAGTGCATTTATTACCGAGTGAACCGGCGGTCAGGAAGAGCCATACGCTCTGATGGTTCAGTGATCCGGAGATCGTCTTGGGCCGTGTTCATTAAATGACTGAGTGCATCGGAGACTTGAGGCGGTCTCATGCATTAATGACAGGTTGTGCCAGAATACCTGCGGAGATCTCGTGCCTTGACGGCTCAGAGATGGTGGCAGGTTATAGTGGAGTTGTGTATGTAGCCGTCAGATCCTTCACAAAGGTTAGGCGGAGATGAGTATTGGTTAAGGCATCGGCTCGGCGGGGGTGCCGAGCCGAGCTGGTCGCCCAGCGGGGCACCCTGTGGCGGGGTTGCTTCTAGTACTTCTGGTCGGCGCCTTTTGGGCGAGCGCCTTCTAGCCGAGTGCCTCTATTGGGCGGTTTTTCTGGTCGGCGCTCTTTAGTCGAGCGCTTTCCTGGTCGGCGTCCTCTGGTCGGCTTTTTCTAGCCGAGCGTCCCTACTTGGTGCTTTGGTTGGGCCTTTTCGGATCGGCACTCTCTAGTCAGGTGCCTTCCTGGTCGGCGCTCTTTGGCCGAGCATCTTTCTGGTCGGCGCTCTTTGGCCGAGCGCCTCCGTGGCGATATGACTTGGGTTTTTCACCCAACAATACTCAAGAACAAATTGTCAGATTTTCCCTCTAAAACAAAAATTTAAGCTCAAAAGCTTCAAGACATTAAAAGAAAATTCAGAGAATCTAAACAAAATTGAATGCATATGTTGAGGGGGAGAATCTGAAATTTTAAGAAAGCAAATTCATTAAACACATATAAGCCAAACAATTGATTGCATAACTTAAAGGCTTATATAATTCCAAATGAAAGGGGGAGCTTTAAATTCAGGATTTACTGTTTCACACCTTTCAATTTTGGATAAATTAAATGACTAGACACTTGAATTTATTTCAAAACTTTACTATAAATCTCCTTTTTGGTTGAGCAATTCACTTTACAAATACTCAATGTTTTGTCATCATCAAAAAGGGGGAGATTGTGGAGTGATTGATTATAACCCTATTTGATTTTGATGAGCTCAAAGCATTTGAGAATATCTTATGTTATACTAATGAATTCAATCTAGTGTTTCAGCCAAATATTTGTAAATTTATGATTAATTGTCTCTAGCCTTGGTTCAATACATTTTGGCTAAGTGTGGAACTCAGTTTGAACCAAAGTCTGGAACGCGAGTCGACTCCGGAAGAGTTCGAGTCGACTCCAAGTGTTTCAAACGTTCTGGCACAGACTCGAGTCGACTCCGGCACATTACGAGTCGACTCCGACTGAGAACAGACAGCAGGACAGAAAGATGAATCTCAGACCCTGTCACCGAGTCGACTCCTGAAGAATTACAGTCGACTCCGATGCTTGCCGAGTCGACTCCAGCAAAGTACGAGTCGACTCCATGGAGTAACAGACAGAAAGACAGAGAAGTCGTTTTGGACTCTGAGAGCCGAGTCGACTCCAGAAGAACTCGAGTCGACTCCGACGGTTGGCAAGTCGACTCCTAAGGAAGCAAGAGTCGACTCTCAGAGGAATGCAAGACTAAAAGTCAGAGAGCCAACTTCGGTGTCTGAGAGCCGAGTCAACTCCAGCAAAGTCCGAGTCGACTCCGAGGCAGTTCAACTCCAAAGACAGAAGACCAGTTTTTCGGTGTCTGAGAGCCGAGTCGACTCCAGCAAAGTCCGAGTCGACTCCGAGACAGTTCAAGTTCAAAGACAGAAGACCTATTTTTCCGGCTCTGAGAGCCGAGTCGACTCCAAGAGAATCCGAGTCGACTCGAGGAAGTAAAACCGAAACAAAGATTGTTGGAATCCTGAAGAACGAGTCGTCTCCAGAAGGGAGAGTCATCTCCGGACATTGGCGAGTCGACTCCAGATTTAGCCGAGTCGACTCCAGAACGGGATGGCACTTTATTTCAAATTTTGAACAGTGGGCGAGTCGTCTCCAGTAAAGCATGAGTCGACTCCAGCAACAGCCGAGTCGACTCCAGATCGAGCGAGTCGATTCCGATCCCAACGGACACTTTGTCAGGAGTTGCAGATTGTGCAGAACGGTTCCAAAAGTGTGTCTAACGGCTAGTTTTCGATGGGGATGGCTTAAATAGCCAGAGTGAACAGTAATAGAGTAAGAAAGAGAGACTCCATTCAAAGCAAAAGAGATTTCCACCAACCAAAGCCTTTCAAGAGTTAATACAAGAGAAAGAAGGAAGAAGTGCATTGAAGTCTACTCTCCAAACGTCTTCCTCGCATTCAAGGCTCTCCTCTGACATCAGATCATCAGTGCATTCAAAGAGGAGACTCAGAGTTCGAGAAGCCCCTTCCTCCTCTTCCAAAATCTGTTTAAGGGCTTCTAACTCTACATTTTTTTATATTGCTCATATTTGCTTGTTAAGAAGCTTTTCCTGTATTCTTTACAAACTGTTTTATTGTTAGTTGATTCAATCAGGGGATTGAATCAAGGTTGTAGAGGTTTGTTGGTGAGCCGAGGTTAAAACCAACGGTGTAAGGGTTTGATTGTGATCCCGGAAAAACAATCGGGTGGTTCTAGTCGGTGAACCTGTGAAAACCAACCGAGTTCGTTGTGATCTCGTAAAACAACAAGTTGGGTTGTGAGCTTGTAAAACAACCAGCTGTAATCCGAGGGATTATAGTGAACTCCCAAGTGAAGCTTGGGGAGTGGACGTAGGAGCAAGGGTTAGCTCCGAATCACTATAAAATCTCTTGTGTTTGTGATTGTTTAATTGTCTCTTCCATTCCCCTCATCCACTGCATATAGCAAACTAATTAATCCACCTGCAACTAAGTTTAATTAGTTACTCATTAAGGTTTTAAATTGCAATTATTATTTAAAAATCCAATTCACCCCCCCTCTTGGGTTGTCTTCTTGGACAACATTTGTTGGTGAGCCAAAGGAAAAACCAATGGTGTAAGGTTGTGGTTGGTGAACCGGGGAAAACCAACTGGGTTTGATTGTGAACCCGGAAAAATAATCGAGTGGTTCTAGTCGGTGAGCCTGTGAAAACCGACCGAGTTCGTTGTGATCTCGTGAAAACAACAAGTTAGGTTGTGAGCTTGTAAAACAACCGGCTGTAATTTGAGGGATTATAGTGAAATTTCCAAGAGGTCTTGGGGAGTAGATGTCGGTGCTGGGGTGCACCGAACCACTATACGTTTGTTGTGTTTGTGATGTTTTCTTTCATTGTTTAATTTTCTCACTTACTTACTTAGATAAATATCTAATTGAATTGCTTGCTTAACTCTTATCCGCGCATCCTTTAGTTGCAAGTATATTCAAATTGTTTAATCAAGTTTTATTTAATAAAACTGCATTAAGATTCATTGTATTGAAATGCTTGCTTGGGAAAATCTAGACTAATTGTTATTGAGTCCGTTGTTTATGTTGGGGTATGTGGAGACCATTGGTGATGAAGAGAATTGAAGGAGAATCAATTCTGCATAGTTCTGTCTGGCAGACTGTCCGAGTCGACTCGAGCTACAGTCGAGTCGACTCGGGAACAGCCGAGTCGACTCGAGGCTCGTCGAGTCGACCCGGAAGGAGAAACGTCAGAAGACTGAGAAAAACCATGTTTCTGTCTGGACTGTAAGAGTCGACTCAAAGCATCGTCGAGTCGACTCGAGCTACAGTCGAGTCGACTCGAGATCGTGCCAGTTATACTAGGATTTGTCCAGACGTGCCAGAGTCGACTCGAACTACAGCCGAGTCGACTCGGGCTCACGGGAAATCATACGGATGAGTTTCCTTTGGTGTTTTTGGTGGCGTTTCGACGGCTATGATCATCTGAAGGTCTTGAGACTATATATAGGACTCATGAGAGCCCTAGAGATGAGGATTCCAATATTTTTGAGAGAGACTCTTGTTTGTTTTGTGAGGCTAGGGTTCTAGAGAAGAAGAGGATTGGGATCCTTCTTCTTGTGCAAAGGAAATTCTATGTGAATCTCTTGTAGAGCGATCGCTTGTGATCGTTCGGGTGTGCGCTATCTCTGTAATCAGTTCATCCTAAGTGAGATTTGGAGCGGTGGAGGACGTAGGCTACTTGTAGCCGAACCTCGTTACATCTTTGTGTTTGCTTTGCTATTTTCTTCCTTCTTCTTCCTTTGATTTGATAATCCGCTGCGGTGCTCAAGTGTTTTACCCTATTGATACCAGGGGTAATCTTTTGCCCTTCGTAGCGGAGCGAAGAGGTGATCCTTGAGTCTGGTGTTGAGGGAGCGAGAGAGTGCTTATCCGTTTATTCTCTTTTTGCTTGTCCGACGTTGGTGGTGGTGCCGGTGTGAGTGGGTTCCGGCACAGTCGCTGCCCCCAACAGTTTAATAGTTTTAATCTTGATCAGGTTAGAATCAAACTGTTGCTAAGTTTAAATTCCACTGTGCATCTATACAACTTAGCTTAATTGATTGAAAAGTTTAGAAGTAGTTGAAAAGTTTTAAAAAACCCAATTCACCCCCACTCTTGGGTTCTATCTACTGGGCAACAAGTGGTATCAGAGCAGGTACTCTAAAATTAATTGTTGATCTCATGATCAAGAGCCAAAGATCATGATAACTCAAATAGATAGTTTTCTAGGAGAGGGACAATTAATTGATAGACCTCCACTATTTAATGGCATAAACTATACTCATTGGAAAGCACGCATGCGCATTTTTATTCAATCACAAAACTATGATTTATGGAATATTATAATAAATGACCTTCACACACTCTCTCAAACTGTTGATGAAAAAGACTTAGCACAATTGAATGCTAATGCTATGAACATACTATATTGTGCTATCCATGAAACTATATTTAATAAGATTTCTGCATGCTTATCTGCTAAAGAAATCTGGGATACTTTAAAAAATATTTATGATAAATCTCAGATTAGCTCACATGTACTTCAATTACATACTAATAGTGAGACTGCAGAAAAAAGATGTTGAATCTCCTACATCAGCCAAGTCGACTCCTAGTTTGTCCGAGTCGACTCCCAGAGAAAAACAGTTTGAAAGGCAGAGACTCAGTTTCGGAGACCCTGTGAACGAGTCGACTCCAAGTGTTTCAGAGTTGACCCTCAAGTTAGCCGAGTCGACTCCAATAAGGCCCGAGTCGACTTCGAGGCAGAACAGTTCAAAAGACAGAGAATCAATTTTCCGGTCTTTGAGAATGAGACGTCTTCCGAAGATCTCGAGTCGTCTCTCAAGTCAGTCAAGTCGACTTCAAGTAAACTCGAGTCGACTCGAGGAAGAAAGAACAACAAATAAAGAATTCGGTGATGAAAACAAGGATCCATTCCCAAACACTGAAAAATTCAAAAGCTTCCTAAAGACAAAGAAGAAGAGGAAGCAAGAAGAAAGGAAGAAAGAGATAAAAAGCAAGAAAGCCTTGACCAAGGAAGAGTCAAGCAAGAAAATGAAAGTTAGGAGCAACAATGATGATATTAGCTCCAAAGAGCTACAAGAGGTAACTAACTTATGCTTTATGGCACAAGAAGATAAGGTAAAATCTGAATCTAATTTTACATCAAATGATTTTCAAGAAGAATTCTCTTATGATGAATTATTAAATGCTTTTAATGATTTATATGGTGAATGTAGAAAATTAGTTATGAAGAATAAAAATCTTAAAAAGCTAAATCTGGAAATTTCAAAAGAAAGAAACTCTATTGCTGAAATACAAGACAAACTAAATTCTAAAAATGAAAGCTTAAGGTTAAATTCAAAACAATTGATTCAGAAAAATCAGAATTTAATTAAAGAAAATCAAAACTTAAGTGAAGAAATTAACCAATTGAAATCTTTTATTAACAAATTCACTGTAAGTTCAGAAAGATTAAAAATGATGTTTGAAAGCCAACATGCTGATTTTGATAAATCAAAATTTGGCTTGACTCCTTCGCTTAGCAATGAACCCCTAAAGAAAAAGGTTATAAATTCGTCAAGCAAATCATCAAAAAGGATAACGTATTTCAAACATCAAAAGAATGGACATAACAACTTTACCTATAGTTCTAGTACAATTAAATTAAATGGTAAAGTTATTACTATTAAACAGATTTGGGTTCCAAAAGGAACCATATGTCCTAACCCTCAAGGACTCAAGCAAGCTTGGGTACCCAAATTAAAAATATGAGGGTGTAGATGTAGGTGTGCCAAGCTACCCATGGAACAAATGAAACTTTCATACAAATGGGTGCGTTGACATGTAATTACAAATAAGTTTCAATTTATTCACTAAATCTAGTATAAGGTTTAACATTCTACATCATGTATTGAGATTATCCTTGTTTGGAATTGCGAAACTCTTTGCATTGAAGTCTTTAATACCTTATATATATGTTAAAGTTTATCTCAGTGATCTTAGCATAAAATTTTTTTAGTGCTTGCCTGATAATAAGAAAATAATGAATGAATATGTATAACCTTCTCCTTTAAGTTTTTCAAAATCTAAATTCTCTCTCTAGTATAAATATTTGATGCTGATTTCATGCTAAAACTTTATTGAGCATAATACTTATGAGATCTTATTTCATCCTTTGTGAAGGTATGAATGTAATTCATCATGTTATTTTTATACCATTCATTCCTTATATGATTATCTGAAATGCATCATATGTTAAATCATAATCATCTCAAATTGGTTCAATCATAAATGATTAATGTGTTATGCTCATAATGAGAAACTTACGTTAAAGTTTTTATAATAACAAATCGTCTTCCCTCTTACAAGTAATGCTGAAGACTATTCTAAAATTCAAAATCAATAAATCTGATCATTAAAATATTTCATTGAGCATAATCATTGTATCCATGATTAATATCTTTCTCTAAAATTATCTCGAACTCTGCTGATTATTTTTAACCTATCATGTTTAATCTGAGCATAAAAATCTTTTGAAGCATGAATATTAACTATATCTCATAAGTCGAAAATAAGATTTGTATTTGCTCTAAAAGAAGATTGCTTTTCTCCCTGAAACATGATTATTTGTGTTGAAAGCTGAATCATAATTAGAATTTTGATAGAAATAACTGCTTAAGATAATTTGATCAAAACTTAACTTGTATATCTTATTGATAATTATCTTTAGCAAATAGAATCCAAGCTAAATTGATTCTGAAAACAAAAAAAATTGATTTGACCTTGGTGAATCTTTCTATTGCCTCACATGTTTGTCCTTGAACCATCTTGCTTAATAGAATTGTCTCTTTAGTTCAAGTGACTTGTGCTTGCTTATGTTTAGGCAATCTCTTGAGCAAAGTGACTCAATTTTCAATTATTGTCATATCTTATGTTGAGTCATCTAGTTAAAAAATATGCTATATGAATGTTTTGTATCTTGAAGAATCTAATAATTTTCCTTCAAGAAAGAAAAAGACTTTGCTAATAATGCAGGATCTTGAGCAAGAAATGAGAATTTTCAACTTGAAGGACACCTCGATGTAAAGTATAATAAACATTCACATGCAAACAAGAGAGAGGACCTTCTTCAGCCAAAAATTTATACATAAGAAATTTAGCAGGTATTTAACTTGAAGAATGTAAAATGAATTGGTAATTTTAAATACCTCTCTTGTAAATTAGTTAAGCAAAGTCAATGACTTAGATCTTATTGTGGCATGATTAAAGTCTTTAATTACTAATTTCTTGATATCATGTCTACATATGTATTGATTGACTTATACTTTTGAAAATTATTTCATGGTTTGCCTAAATTAAAATATGCCTTTTCATATGTCATGTATAACCATGAAATATACAAGTATATGCTTCAAATTTTGACTCAAAATAACTTGTGATAACCTATGAATCCTTGAGCATGATGAAAACTTTGTTTGCTTACATGATATATAGTCATATGTTATATAACATATTAGATCATGTCTTTATTCTACTCTTTCATGAAAATTACTTGAAAAATAATAAAAAGAGAGAAAGATAAAGAAAAAGAACATGAATATTGTTTAAGAAAAGTAAAAGCTAAGTAAAATTAAATACTCCAATCATAAGTAAAAGCAAAACAAGCATAATATAGCACATTTATGAAACTTGTTTTTGGAAGGAATAAAATCCGAAGAGTTTGGAGTGAATACTTTGTTGTTAAAAGGAACGATTTAACCTTTCTATATTGCTCATCATAGGGATGGTGCCAATGGAGAGGCTAGTGGTAGTACCCGGCACTATTTGACCCAACTATTCGGGTAGGGTATATTAGGGACGGCACAAGAGGGAGGCTATTACCTCGTGCCCCTTCCAACTCCACCGGATAGGGAGCAAATAGAGTATAGAGCATAAGAAAATAAAAAACGAAAAAAAAATAAATACCACCTATATTTGAAAAATATTCATTACAGATATGATAAAGCACTATTTAATTTAGAACAAGCACCAAGAGCATGATATAAAAGTTTAAGTAACTTTTTGATATAAAGGAATATTGATAAAACTATGTATCAAAAAGAAAATTCAGATATCGTAATTGCTCAAGTATATATTGATGACATTATTTGTGGTACTACAAATGAAGCTTTATGTGGAGTTTTTACTAAGCTCATGTAGGATGAGTTCGAAATGAATAGAACGGATGAACTAAGATAAATAAGAAAAGGGATGTTTATTGGCCAAAGTGAGTTCACAAGAATATTCTTATAGAAGTTTGACATGAAGAAAGGTATGTCTATGACCCCATCTTATAGAGTTCAAAAATGATGAGCAAGGTAATTCTATTGTTTGAAGCTGTATCATTGTATTCATACAACTTGTGGAACAAATTGTATGCTCATTTTATGCTTATATGCAAAGATATCAAACTAATTCAAGTGAATCACAGTTAATTGATATCAAAATACTCAAAATAATAATAATAAAAAAATCTGTTAAGAAAATAAAATCTAAGATTATGAATTAATGAAAAACTTAAGAGCCTTGACATCAAACAAGATTCTCATAAGATGTAATGATTCTAATGTCAAAAATTTAATGAAGATTCCAATTATGCTCTCCATATTTAATTACATGAAAACAAGACATTATTTCATAAAAGATCACACTAAAACTGAAAGGATCATAGTTGGATCAATTAATACTAATTACATATTTAAATGAGGGGAGTTTATTCAATTTTTTTTTATCCTTGACATGATTATTCCTAATACTTTAATACATTATGTTATGACTTAATGTATATTATGTTTTGCATATAACATGTGGCATTCATAATTTGAAATGTGTTTTAACTCTACACACAAGTTTTTACTTCACCTTTGTCTTCGAAGTAACTTGTGTTCTAAAGCTTAATGAAAATGGTTTGCACTTACAAAATATACTCCTCAATGATATTTATTTTCTGGATTCATTAACTCTTCTTGTATTTTTCTGATTTTAATGAATATCTTCTTAAAAATAAAAGGAAAGAATAGACTGAATTTGCAATTGAGGCAAAATGAATTGATTTTGAATCATCTTCCATCTTGCCTAAACTTTGGTACGTAACATCCTGAAACATGTTAAATTGCTCCAATCTGTACCAAAATTCATATTAATTACAAAGATTTTGAATGTGCTCTAATGTTATTGAAATATGTGTTTTCAATCTTAGTGACTTAAGATGAGCTACAATGTAGAGATACATATATCAAATTATAACTTTGAAAGGCTCCTTGAAAATCTTTATGAAATTCAGAATCTAATTTTGTATAAAAGCTTAAACTTAATTAAAAATGCTTGTATCGTTACATCTTTTTAACCTTAGTTATATGCTTCAATGATCGCATCATTTTAGAGCATAACTCAGTATGATTCCTAAATGAAAATTTTAACTTAAGAAAAATAGAATTAATTTTGATGCTTTGGTTGATTGCCTTGATACGCATCCGAAACATATCATTTTGTATGTTATAAGTGTACTAAAATTGGTCTAATTGATGTGTCATTCAATGATCTTGATTGCAAACAAATGTTTCTAAATATATGATTTTAGCTTAATATTAAAAAAATATTATGTTTCATATATATACATTGCTGTGAAATTATTGAATTCTATAAATATATATACTTGAATGATCTTCTATATGTTTTTGTCTTGCGTAATTAAAAGTGTTTCTATCATTAAAGAAAAAAGTTATTTTTAAAAGTAGAGTGAATGCTCCTAAAGATAGAAATATTTTAACTCACTCAAATGACTCTTAAAAGAAAGAAAATGTAATTGCTTTTGAAAGAAATTGAGCTTCAAAAGAATTATTTTTTGATTAATATTTCAGTACATTTTCTCAAAGATTAAGATGAAGCATAACTTGTTCTTAAAAGATTAAAAAGAGTGATTGCTATAAATTTTGAATAATTCTAGATCACTCTACATTCCTGATATTATAGAATTTCAGTTTTATTCACGCTTATCATTAAAATCTGAAATTCAACAAAAAGAAAAGAATGATTAAAGAAGAATACATCTTTTGAGGGGGAGCTTTAGACATATCAATCTTTCTTCATCTTATTCAAAAGTCACCATCATATGATGCATACCTTGAATATTTTATGAATTGATTTTGATGAACCTCCTTGTGTTGCCATTACTTGTCTTAACTATATAAAGCCTATACCTTGAGTTGAGTTTTATAAAGGTTGTCTTATCTCAAACTTTGAGCTTTATGAAAATATGCTCTCATTAGTATAAGTTATGCTGAAACTTATAGAACATATATTTTCGAGATTGACAATTTGAATGTTTTATTGAAAATTATCTTCAAATTCTAAACTCTTAAATGAAATGTTCAATTAAGGGGAAGAAAGAAAATTTTTAGGAGGAGAGATCATATGAAACTTAATCGCAAAAATCCATAACTAAAGGAGAGAGAAAGAATACTAAATGAGAAGTAATCCTAATACTCTCCATTATATAAATATCTGAAAGTTAAATATGAAAATCTTTGTAATACACCTTGAGGCTTACTATTTGGTTAATGAAAAAGGGGGAGAATAATGTGTTGAATTTTCTTGAGTATCTCTTGTGAACACAAATTTAAAAGTAGCTGCTACATATGATAGATTTATAGATTTTAAAATGCACCTATTCAGAAAATCAGCTGTCTTGAAAATTATTTGAAAACGAATTCCATCTGTCTCTATTAGAAAATCTATTTTGAAATTCACTAAAGAGTTCTTATTGGCTTGCTCTTTAGAGCTTCAATTTTGTGCCAATTCATTTTTATATGTATCAAAATATGTTTCTCTTTAACGAAGTAAAAGAAAGTCTTTAAAAGAGCTCTAAAAGAATCTTCAAATCTTTGAATTTTATGTATGCTCTAAGATATATCATAAATTGCATGAATTCATGTTTCGGTATTTTGTGCCCCAATATTTTTTTATCATAAAAGAACTTTGAAGTCATTAAGAATTAATGATCCAACATGAGGTTATATTTCTCGAGTATATAAGTTTTGATATTATACTCTAAAAATTGATTAGATTGCTCTCATGTTGCTATATAGTTAATATATTGGGGAAAAGATCTTAAATGAACAAGCTTTCATAATTGTTATTAAAGATCTTTAAAAAAAAGGGGGGGTTAGATTTCCATTCGTGCCTTCTTTGAATATCAGTCTTGATACTCCTTGAATTAACATGAAAAAGGTTCCACCTACACTTGATTTGAAAACTATCTTTGGAATCATATTCGATGTTGTTGCCCAAGAAGACAACCCAAGAGGGGGGGGGGATGAATTGGGTTTTAAGTAATAATTGCAAATTAAAACTTAATGAGTAACTAATTAAGATTATTGCAGGCAGATTAATTAGATTACTAGTTGTAGTGAGTGGAGAGGATGGAAGAGACAATGAACCAATTACAAACACGAGAGGTTTTATAGTGGTTCGGAGCTAACCCTTGCTCCTACGTCCACTCTCCAAGCTTCACTTGGGAGTTCACTATAATTCCTAGGATTACAGCCGGTTGTTTTACAAGTTCACAACCCAACTTGTTGTTTTCACGAGATCACAACGAACTTGGTCGGTTTTCACAGGCTCACCGACTAGAACCACCCGATTGTTTTTCCGGGATCACAATCGAACCCTTACACTGTTGGTTTTAACCTTGGCTCACCAACAAACCTTAACACCCTTGATTCAATTCCCTGATTGAATCAAGTAAGAGAAACAGTTTGGAAAGAGTACAGGGAAAGCTTCTTAAAAAGCAAATATGAACAATATGAATAAAGTAGAGTTAGAAGCCCTCAAACAGATTTTGGAAGAGGAAGATGTAGGGTTTTAGCATGTTATAATGCGCAGCGGAAGCTAGGGATTTTAAAAATTTCTTAATAAAGTCCCTATGCATGAAACCCTTTTAAGCCTAGATCACCTTAATGATTACAATCAAATGATATAAAATAAATGCAGAATTAGTAGAATACCTCAAACGCTAATCCAAAGTGTACAATCTCCACGAGGCGTCCAAGTGTCCGCCCTCCAATGGTGATCCACACGAAAACTTGATCAAGACTTTAGCTCCAAAGACTTTTGATCCTTAATGCAGAATTCTTCTAAAGAACTCTAATGGCTTGCTTTCCTTCCTTTTTATTTTTCTTTAGCCTTCTAAAATCACTTCTAATCCTTTTGTCCTAAAGAAGACCACCTTGTCTTGGCTTAGGACACACTAGAAGCAATGCTAGAAAGAAAGAAACTAATGTAAGAAAGAAAGAAGAGAGGAGTGGGGTGGAATTGGAATGATGAAACCCATGGAGTGCTAACCTATTTATAATAGGTGTAGGGATGCATCTCCAAGGGATGCATCCCATCCACACATCCTCTCATGAAAGGGCATCATCTAAAGGGCCATATCAAATAAGAGGAGGTGCAGATCAAGTGAGGAGGTGTATCAAATGATATGTCCTTTCATGTGGTGCCATATTTTGACCAAGTCAACATCACATGCTAATCACATGTCCATCACGCCTCACCTCTTGATCTTTCATGATGATGATCCAAGGGCTCCAATGCAAGGCGCCATTCACTTGACCCATTATGTCTTCATCCAATGGTGGGATTAAGATCCAATGGTCAATTATGGTAGCCATCCTTTAACCCAATCCAATTGGGTTAAACCAACTCTCCATTATGTCTTCATCCAACGGTAGATCAAGATCTAACGGTCTAGATTGAATGATTTATTAAATCTAATCCAATTAGACTCAAACCAAGCCAATTAGGTGCCAACTCTTGGCTAACCCATATTAGAATATGATCTAATCAAATTAGATCAATTAAGAATCAGATTCGAATCCAATTCGAATCAGATTCGAATCCAATTCGAATTAGGAGCTAAGGTTTGCAACACCTGCTAGGATGTTTATCTTGCAAACATGATCTAATCCAATTAGACCCTTAATAAGTTTTCTTGTGTGTGACCCATTGGGTTCCATACTTAGCCAGCAATAGGTGTGAGTGCGAGTTGACCCAACTTGATTAGAACTCTTCTAATCGATTTAAGTCCAAACTGCGCGAACCCGAACTTAACAATTAGAATCCTTTCTAATTGGTGATCGAATTAACTCTTTAATTTGATCAAACCTATAAAATAAGATTGACGTCTAGCAACGTGTCATGTCTACCCGGAAAATATGAAATTTGGTGGAAATACCAAAAATACCCTTCAGTGGCAAGTTACCATGCAATTCAATCCTTTAATCAAACTGCATCCCAAATATGCATATGAGTATGAATATATGTCAAACTCAATTTCATATTCATATTTTTCTCAATCTTTTAATGATAATTCAATTAATGAAACATTAGAAACTCTTTCTAATTTTCATTCTACTTTGATCAAAGGTTTCCTGAATTATCATATGATTAGAATAAATAGGATGCTATCTTCTCTTACTAGAAGTGATTAATTCCTTGTTGACCTACTCATAATCTTCGTACACAATTCACCATATCCAGAAGACCTCGTACATAACTTATTGTCATGAATGAGTGTAAACCAAAATATAGGTTCATGTGCACAAGATACCATGGTGATCTCAGGTCATAGGATCAGTTGCACAACTCCCACTAAGAGAATCATCTTTTGACATGTAAGTAAGACTTCATAAGATTTCTCTTTGTAGGTCAATTCAGTGAACTCATTCCTCTAATGAGCACCCACATCTTTGTATTAGTGTCTCCACACAAATGATTGTGAGATCAATCATCCTCTGCATCGAGCATACATAAGACATGCCAGTCTTTCCGGTAATCATTGATCCCCGACTCAATGTACCAATGACTGGAAATATTTAAGATTAGGATTTTAGGATTTTAAGTCTCACTAGTATGATCTCATCATAGTCTTAAAACCATTGCCCTAAACTAAGGAGTTTATCATAAATATAATCAACAGCATATGATAAAACATAACGCCTTTATTCATATTTAAATGTTATGTACATGATTTGGACAAATCAAAAGAAAAAACCTTTCGCAATACATATTGCGATTGGCTTGTAGGGCATCTACTCTTTCAATCTCCCACTTGCACTAAAGCCAATCGCTCTTATATTTTATCCCCATACAATCGAGGTGGCGATCGAACTGCTGTTGTGGTAGAGCTTTAGTGAACGGGTCTGCTAAGTTGTTCTTTGTGTCTACTCGTTCAATGACTATGTCTTGTCTCTCGACGATCTCTCGAACGAGGTGGAAGCGTCTTAGAATGTGCTTGGATTTGTGATGAGATCTTGGTTCCTTTGCTTGAGCAACAGCTCCAGTGTTGTCACAATAAACTGAAACTGGTCCAGCAATCTCAGGAACTACTCCCAACTCAGCGATGAACTTCTTCATCCAGACAGCTTCCTTAGCGGCTTCACTTACAGCGATGTATTCTGCCTCAATAGTTGAGTCAGCTACAGTTTGTTGCTTGGAACTCTTCCAGCTCACTGCACCACCATTTAGGGTAAAGACATACCCTGAAGTGGACTTGCTATCATCTGGATCTGATTGAAAACTAGAATCAGAAAATCCTTCTAGTTTCAACTCAGATCCTCCATAAACTAGAAAAATATCTTTAGTCCTTCTTAAGTACTTAAGAATATTTTTCACAGCTATCCAATGATTTTCTCCTGGATCAGCCTGGAATCTGCTTGTTATGCCTAAGGCATAAGCAACATCAGGCCTAGTACATAGCATAGCATACATAATTGATCCTACTGCCGAAGCATAGGGAATAGAATTCATTCTATTCCTCTCTTCAGATGTCTTAGGAGACATCTTCTTAGAGAGACGTATGCCATGACTCATAGGTAAGTAACCTCTTTTACTTCCTTCCATGCTGAATCTTTTTAGCACACGATCTATGTACTTAGACTGGGACAAGCCTAGCATCCTTTTAGATCTATCCCTATAGATCTTTATACCAAGTATATAGGATGCTTCTCCCAAGTCTTTCATGGAAAAGCTTTTTGATAGCCAAGTCTTGACCGATTGTAACATTGGAATATCATTTCCAATGATTAGTATGTCATCTACATACAATATTAAGAAGACAACGGCACTCCCACTAGTCTTCTTGTACACACATGGTTCATCCACATTTTTGATAAAACCAAACTCTTTGACTGTTGTATCAAAACGGATGTTCCAACTCCTCGATGCTTGCTTTAATCCATAAATGGATCTCTTAAGCTTGCATACTTGATTTGCTCTCCCACTTGAGACAAATCCTTCTGGCTGTGTCATGTAAACCTCTTCCTCAAGATAACCATTAAGGAAGGCGGTTTTGACATCCATCTGCCAAATTTCATAATCATAGTATGCAGCTATTGCAAGCAAAATCCGAATAGATTTAAGCATGGCAACTGGTGAAAAAGTTTCATCATAGTCAATTCCTTGCTTTTGCCTGAAACCTTTTGCCACCAATCTAGCCTTGTAGGTTTCTACTTGGCCATCTGCTCCAATCTTCTTCTTATAGACCCATTTGCAACCTATAGGGTTAACACCTTCTGGTGCATCAACCAAAATCCATACTTGGTTGGTATACATAGAGTCTATTTCGGATTTCATAGCTTCTAACCATTTGTTAGAGTCATTACTCATGATAGCTTCCGAATAGGTCAGAGGATCATCATTTTCGATGATGTGGGCTTCATCATTCTCAATGATAAACCCATACCTCTTAGGTGCATTTCGCACTCTATCTGACCTTTGGAGAGGAGATGTGTGTTGTGGTTGTACTTCATCAATGGGTACATTTGGTTGAAGAATTTCTTGTGTTTCTATTTGTAGGTCTTGAACTTCATTAAGTTCAATTCTTCTTTCACTGCCCTTTTCTAAGATAAACTCTTTTTCTAAGAAAGTGGCATGCCTACTAACAAATACCTTTTGTTCAGTAGGGTGATAGAAGAGATATCCAATACTTTCTTTGGAATAACCTATAAATGTACATTTATCTGATCTAGCACTTAGCTTATGTCCAAAATTTCTTTTGACATATGCTTGGCAACCCCATATTTTAAAATATTTAAGATTGGGCTTTCTACCTCTCCATATCTCATATGGAGTACTAGATACAGATTTTGAAGGTATCCTGTTTAGCACATATGTAGCAGTTTCTAAGGCATAACCCCAGAAGGAAATAGGAAGATCTGTAAAGCACATCATGGACCTTACCATATCTAATAGAGTACGATTCCTCCGTTCAGCTACACCATTTAGTTGTGGCGTATACGGAGGTGTCCATTCAGAGAGAATGCCCTTTTCTTTAAGATGATTTAAAAATTCACTAGAAAGGTATTCACCTCCTCGATCAGATC
The DNA here is from genome assembly GCF_009389715.1 of Phoenix dactylifera. Classification (NCBI taxonomy): domain Eukaryota; kingdom Viridiplantae; phylum Streptophyta; class Magnoliopsida; order Arecales; family Arecaceae; genus Phoenix; species Phoenix dactylifera. The sequence goes on from NW_024069307.1 coordinate 28,773, forward strand.
GAAGGATTTTAATACACTTTCCGGTTTGTTTTTCAACCATACTTTGATACTCTTTAAACTTATCAAAGGCTTCGTATTTATGTTTCATAAGATACACAAATCCGAACCTTGATAAATCATCAGTGAATGTGATGAAGTAAGAGTATCCACCTCTAGCTGGAGTTGTCATAGGACCACATACATCTGTATGTATAAGTCCTAATAACTCACTTGCCCTTTCTCCATATCCAGTGAATGGAGACTTGGTCATTTTTCCCATAAGACAAGATTCACAAGTTCCTAATGATTCATAATCATAAGGATCAAAGAACTCTTCTTTGTATAACTTGTTAATTCTTGATTCACTTATGTGACCAAGTCGGCAATGCCAAAGGAGGGTATTATTCACTTCCTCTCTCTTTCTTTTATTGCTTTTATTAATATGAAAGACATTGTCATTAAGTAATAAAACTAGAAGACCATTTTCCATAATGCCATTGCAAAGATGCTTATTAGAAAAATAAATAGAGCAACCATTGCCCTTTCCATTAATTTCAAAACCTTTCTTTAACAACAAAGGAATGGAAATTACATTTCTAATAATTTTGGGCATATAATAACAATCTTCTAATTGTAGGAGCTTTCCCGAAGGCAATTCCAAGTTGTAGGTTCCAACAGCTTCAGCCTGGATGGACTCTCCTCCAGCGCCATACAGCTCGAAGTCACCTTTCTTCAAAATTTTAATTTTCTGTAGTCCATGCAAAGATTTGCAAATGTGAAAACCACAGCCGGTATCCAATACCCATGAATTTGAATTTGAAGAACTTAATGACAAGTTGGCATGTAACATAAACATACCTTTTGATGCAACTCTTGCATCGGTCTTCATACTTGCAAGAAAACTCTTGCAATTCCTTTTCCAGTGGCCAGCTTTGCCGCAATGAAAACAGGTACTTGATCCGGAGTTTTTCTTTTCTTTTTTCTTTTTGATGCTACTCTTGGGGTTCAATCGTTTCTTAGAACCTTTATTTCCCGATTTCCTCATAGAGGTGCTATTTATAAGAAGGAGTGGACCTTTATCCTTCTTAATATGCCCTTCAGCTGTTTTGAGCATATTTAACAACTCGGACAGGGAGGTGTTCAGCTTGTTCATGTGAAAGTTCACAACAAACTGAGAGAATGAATCAGGCAGTGATTGCAGGATCAAATCCTGACTGAGCTCACTATCCATAGCAAAACCTAATTGACTTAATCTGGTGATCAAGTCTATAACCATAAGAACATGGTTTTGCACTGAAGTTCCTTCATTCATTCTAGCACGGAACAACTGCTTAGATATCTCATACCTAGCAGTCCTGCTTTGTTCTCCATACAACTCTTTTAAATTGAGAAGTATGGATTGAGTGTCCATGCCTTCATGTTGCCTCTGTAATTCATTGTTCATAGAGGCAAGTATGATACATTTGACAGTCACACTGTCATTTTTCCACATCTTATGTGTGGCAACCTCCTCTTCTATAGCATCATCCCCTAGATCTCCAAGATCAGGGGTTTCAAGTATATAGGAAATTTTCTCCTGAGTGAGTACTATCTTTAAATTCCTCAACCAGTCCACATAGTTTGGTCCGGTCAACTTGTTGGCATCTAAGATGCCTCTTAGTGAAAGTGAAGAAGCCATTTAATAATTCTACATATGCAAGAACAAAACTAATATAAGCAGACCAATCATGATGACATGTTTGCAACTAGATAAGGACTTTAATCTAATTTGTCTCCTACTATTTTTATCGAATATCATAGCCCTCCCCTATGATAAACGTGAAAATATAATTTTTCTTAGTAGGGTTGAGATCCTAATTCATCATAAAAAGCCTTGTGTTTACACAACAAACTCTTATGAGTTCAAAGGTAGGAAACTCTTTCCAATTGCATCTCATGCAATTCTCAACTTTATCTTGTCCTCTTAAAATACTTATTGCCTTGTGTTAGCACAACAAACAATAATATTTTAGTTAAGTCAAACCCTTCATTTCCATATAGTCATATTCGAATAATATTGCCCTTGTGGTTGCACAACAAGGCAATATATTAAAATATGCCATAAGCATCTTAATGCACCAAGACAGTATAACATCAGTCCCCATTGCAAGTCTTGTGTTAGCACAACAAACTAGCATGGATCTTGACATAATAATATCGAGGCATGAAGGAAGGCTATCAATAGTGTTATATCAATATTAAGCTTATCCATAATAGGCAATCAAACAATTGGCCAGGTAAGCAGGTGGGAGGCTCCCCTTACTCAGAGAGTAAGGTCCTAATTAAGTAACCACCTTTAGTGCTTTCCTTAGACACCAATTAGATTAATTGTTCTAGAATGGGTTAGCTCAAAGTTTTTCAACACTATGACTTAATATAATTTTTATTGAGGGCTTACTAGTCTCTAGCACATTCTTTAATTGTAACATACATTTAACATGTCTAAAATAAACTATTATGCATCATGGCTATCTCATAGCATGTATAAATCATAAGCAATTAATTAACATGCTTCAACATATTTTCATATGGAAAATTTCATATCATGATATTTTATTACATAACATATCATATATTAATCATACATTTCAACATTTCTCTAAGCATATGACATTACTATCTCATAGTAAATTAATAATCATACATCATACATAATTATTTGATTGAACCAATTAAGGATGGCTCTGATACCACTGTAGGGTTTTAGCATGTTATAATGCGCAGCGGAAGCTAGGGATTTTAAAAATTTCTTAATAAAGTCCCTATGCATGAAACCCTTTTAAGCCTAGATCACCTTAATGATTACAATCAAATGATATAAAATAAATGCAGAATTAGTAGAATACCTCAAACGCTAATCCAAAGTGTACAATCTCCACGAGGCGTCCAAGTGTCCGGCCTCCAATGGTGATCCACACGAAAACTTGATCAAGACTTTAGCTCCAAAGACTTTTGATCCTTAATGCAGAATTCTTCTAAAGAACTCTAATGGCTTGCTTTCCTTCCTTTTTATTTTTCTTTAGCCTTCTAAAATCACTTCTAATCCTTTTGTCCTAAAGAAGACCACCTTGTCTTGGCTTAGGACACACTAGAAGCAATGCTAGAAAGAAAGAAACTAATGTAAGAAAGAAAGAAGAGAGGAGTGGGGTGGAATTGGAATGATGAAACCCATGGAGTGCTAACCTATTTATAATAGGTGTAGGGATGCATCTCCAAGGGATGCATCCCATCCACACATCCTCTCATGAAAGGGCATCATCTAAAGGGCCATATCAAATAAGAGGAGGTGCAGATCAAGTGAGGAGGTGTATCAAATGATATGTCCTTTCATGTGGTGCCATATTTTGACCAAGTCAACATCACATGCTAATCACATGTCCATCACGCCTCACCTCTTGATCTTTCATGATGATGATCCAAGGGCTCCAATGCAAGGCGCCATTCACTTGACCCATTATGTCTTCATCCAATGGTGGGATTAAGATCCAATGGTCAATTATGGTAGCCATCCTTTAACCCAATCCAATTGGGTTAAACCAACTCTCCATTATGTCTTCATCCAACGGTAGATCAAGATCTAACGGTCTAGATTGAATGATTTATTAAATCTAATCCAATTAGACTCAAACCAAGCCAAGGTGCCAACTCTTGGCTAACCCATATTAGAATATGATCTAATCAAATTAGATCAATTAAGAATCAGATTCGAATCCAATTCGAATCAGATTCGAATCCAATTCGAATTAGGAGCTAAGGTTTGCAACACCTGCTAGGATGTTTATCTTGCAAACATGATCTAATCCAATTAGACCCTTAATAAGTTTTCTTGTGTGTGACCCATTGGGTTCCATACTTAGCCAGCAATAGGTGTGAGTGCGAGTTGACCCAACTTGATTAGAACTCTTCTAATCGATTTAAGTCCAAACTGCGCGAACCCGAACTTAACAATTAGAATCCTTTCTAATTGGTGATCGAATTAACTCTTTAATTTGATCAAACCTATAAAACAAGATTGACGTCTAGCAACGTGTCATGTCTACCCGGAAAATATGAAATTTGGTGGAAATACCAAAAATACCCTTCAGTGGCAAGTTACCATGCAATTCAATCCTTTAATCAAACTGCATCCCAAATATGCATATGAGTATGAATATATGTCAAACTCAATTTCATATTCATATTTTTCTCAATCTTTTAATGATAATTCAATTAATGAAACATTAGAAACTCTTTCTAATTTTCATTCTACTTTGATCAAAGGTTTCCTGAATTATCATATGATTAGAATAAATAGGATGCTATCTTCTCTTACTAGAAGTGATTAATTCCTTGTTGACCTACTCATAATCTTCGTACACAATTCACCATATCCAGAAGACCTCGTACATAACTTATTGTCATGAATGAGTGTAAACCAAAATATAGGTTCATGTGCACAAGATACCATGGTGATCTCAGGTCATAGGATCAGTTGCACAACTCCCACTAAGAGAATCATCTTTTGACATGTAAGTAAGACTTCATAAGATTTCTCTTTGTAGGTCAATTCAGTGAACTCATTCCTCTAATGAGCACCCACATCTTTGTATTAGTGTCTCCACACAAATGATTGTGAGATCAATCATCCTCTGCATCGAGCATACATAAGACATGCCAGTCTTTCCGGTAATCATTGATCCCCGACTCAATGTACCAATGACTGGAAATATTTAAGATTAGGATTTTAGGATTTTAAGTCTCACTAGTATGATCTCATCATAGTCTTAAAACCATTGCCCTAAACTAAGGAGTTTATCATAAATATAATCAACAGCATATGATAAAACATAACGCCTTTATTCATATTTAAATGTTATGTACATGATTTGGACAAATCAAAAGAAAAAACCTTTCGCAATACATATTGCGATTGGCTTGTAGGGCATCTACTCTTTCAGAAGAAAGGGCTTCTCGAACTCTGAGACTCCTCTTTGAGTGTGCTGAAGATTTGCTGTCAGAAGGGGAGCCTTGAATGCGAAGGAAAGAGTTTGTTGGATGGAGTTCAATGCACTTCTTCCTTCTTTCTCTTGTATTTACTCTTGAGAGCCTTTGGTAGGTGGAAAAACCCTTTTTGTTTGAATGGAATAGCTCTCTTAATGTCTACTGATGCAAAAATAAAATTGTTCTCCCAAGTGCAGGAGAATCGCACAAGTAGTAAATTTCTCGGGAGTCCGAGGTCGAATCCTCAGGGAACGAAATATATATAAGATTATTTAATATAATTTTAGATTAATTAATTCAATAAATTTGTGGATTAGGATGATATTTTGCAAATAGAAAATAATTTAGTAAATAGAGAATCGAAATTTAAATAGATTAAGATGGTGTAGGGATCTGGGATCCCTTTCGATGATATTATTTTCAACAATTAAATTCTGCGATTCTTGATTAAGGATCAATCAGATAGAATAGTTCTAATCATGGAGTATACAATTTGAAAACATAAATTTGTTAGAAATATGCTCTAGAAGCCAATTTGGCTGACGCATTATTTTGTTTTGGGACATAAATTTGTACTTGACCTAATAATGAATTTATTAGGATGGGCATTCTTTTCATTCATGTTCTTATGCGTCCATGAATCGTCCAAGGAATTAATAAGATGATGACGCATATTCTCAAGAGTTGAGAATTTGAGGCATGTGTCATTGGTGATTAATTCCTGAATTGCTCCTGATCGATGGATCCATCACGAGGGACGGTGATCGATCCGCTGAGATTAGTGCACAGATCACTTAGTCAGATGGATGAGTCTTGAGTCCACAGTGTAGGGACACTGGAGTGATTGTGTAAGTGCTTGTTAGAGAACAAGGGTACTGAGCGTGACCAAAGTAAGTAGTCACTTGGATGTCTATCCACTCGTCAGTGACTTACTTGATGCTGCAGTTGTATGACTGGTCCTTTGACCTGCAATGCCTCGGCTATTCACAGTGAGGTTGCTGTAGTTTGACGAGCACATAAACATGGGCCCTATCCATTTGGGTCCTTGTGGTGCAGATTGGCTGCAGTAGGTTCATTGCAGGAGTAGGGGTGCATCTAGATGGAATCTATCGACCTTGATAGATTAGGAGAGATCCTATGTGATTTATGAGACTGAGTTCGTAAATCCTTGGCCAAGGTAGTTTTTGGAAAAAGAGTTTTCCAATCTCGAACTGGAGTCGAATAAATTTTACATATGACAGATGATGGGGTTTGACGAGTTATCCATGACCTCCATCCTGTTGGGATTCACGATAGAGGGACTGTATCATACGCTAACTGCACCTAGAGGTTCATCTATTCTACTCTGCTGGGTTGCCACTACATGCTGCTAGGTGTCACTGGTGGATTGTGAGACTCAGAGGCATTCACTTGATGATCAGTGAATCCGAATGAGAAGAGTTGGAATTGTTTCAACCCATTGAAAGGAGTTTCAATGATATTGTGATAGGGATCACAACATATCTCACTACCAGACAGAATAGAACCTATGGGGTCACACACAATAGAGGATCTGATCGATCTAATGGTTGGATTGTGATTTGGAATCACAATAGTTTGTAATTGTCAATTTGATTGATAATTAGTTTAACCCACTAAGAGTTAGTGAGTTGAAGAAGGAATTAATTGTAATTGGATTGCAATTTGATTGAATCAATTGGACTTAATTAATTGGGCTCGATCTTATATGATAAGGTTCAAGAGTCCTACTTGGAGTAGGACACCTAGAGTTCTAATTAGATTAGGACTTCAAATTATTAGAGTCCTATTTGGAGTAGGATTGCTAAAGTTCTAATTGGATTAGGACTAAAATTATAAAAGTCCTAATTGGATTAGGACTAAAATTATATGAGTCCTAATTGGATTAGGATTCCTAGAGTCCTAATTAATTTTGGTCCAATAGATAAAGATGACTCCTAATTAGATTAGGATTCATGTGAATCAAATAGGGAGACTAATTGGGTTCTACTTAGATTAAGATTCAATGAACCAAGGGCCACCTAATTCCTAATTTGATTAGGATTAGAAGGGAGGGGCAAGAGCCCCTCCCTTCCTCGGATGCTCCCGGGATCCGCATCCCGGATGACCGGGATGCGCGACCCGGATGGACGGGACTCGCGTCCCGGATGCCCGGGACGCGAGACCCGTTTTGGCCAAACATTGGTGCGGCTCCTCCTAACTTCTAGGAGGAGTCCACACCTAGGGCTTCAAAGAAAAAGAATAAAAAAGGGGGCAGCCCCCTTTGGGATAATTCTTGGTGGTTCTTTTTAGGCGAGCGGCCTCCATCTCTCCCTCTCTTCCTTCTTCCATCCGGAAGGTAAAAGAGGAGCAGCAAGGATGTTTGATTCTTCCTCCTCTTCATCAGATGCATGGAAGAAAACAAAGAGAGAAAGGTGTTTCTCTCTTCCTCCTTCTTCTTCCATGGTAAAGAAAAGAAAAGAAAGCGTTTCTTCCTTCTCCTTCTTTCTCCTCTTGGAAACAATCAAGAGTTGATTGCTTAGAGAAGTTCCAACCATCAAAAGGGATCTCTGCAAGGGAGCTAGCACCCCGGTGAGATCGCAACCTCGATCAATCCAGATCTTCGTGTGGATACCCGTAGAGGCCGGACACTTGTGCGGCTTCAAGCGAACCTGATTTCCACGATCATCAAATAGCGGTGAAGATCTACCCGCTCAAAGGTAAAGATTTGATCTTTATAATTTTAATTGTAGATCTGAAAATTAATCAAGTAATTAATTTTAATCATTTCCTTCAGATTTCATGATCTTCTGAGTTAGAGAACTCAGAATTTTTTTTGAAATCTACGTTCCTCTGGACGTTCATGAGATGAACGACCCCGCGCGCGTCTTTCCGCTGCGATCGTCGCAACGCGTGTGAGGGTAAACCGACAGTGGTATCAGAGCCAAGTTTTTTTTTTAGGATTAAGATTAACATTAATAGACTTGATTAGGATTTTATTAGATCTGAATTTTAATATTCATGCTTGCTGAAATTTTCTGCGTGCTGAAATTTCAGATTTCAGAAATTTCAGCATGCTGATTTTTATTCTTATGATGTTGCATGTTGATTTTAAATTACAATGAGATTGAAACAATTAAAAATCATGTCTTGTATAATCAGAGATTCAGTTGGTAGCATGATTAAAATTAAAATTATCAGATCTAAAATTATATGCATGAGATGCATGTGATAAGAATCAATCATGGATTCATGATCATAAAAATATATTTTTCTGTTTATGCCTATGCTTAAAAGGAAAATTATATATGCATGAGATGAATAAGATATGATCAAATCATGGATTCATGATAATTAAAGGATGTCAACTCGAGTCGACTTAAGGTTAACTCGAGTTGACTCCAAGCATACATGAGTCGACCCCTGTTTGAGGATGTGTTTAAAATGTATGCATGAGATGTATGTATTAGTTAAACAAAATTTATTTGCATGAGATGTAAATAAAATTCTTAAAAATAAGACATTTACATAAGATGTAAACTGAAACAATTATGTCATTTACATAAGATGTAATCACATAATATATGAAAGAGTTTCATATTTACATAGGATGTAAACTTGAACCAATGTGACATTTACATAAGATGTAATTATATAACATTTGGTTTGGGATAGATTGTTACATTAAATGCAAATCCTTTGAGACCTAAAACCTCCTCAATCAGTCGAGAGTGAACGATGCATTGAGCTAGCCATATTTGATTAATTGATCTAATTGGTGTCTAGGAAAGCATTAAAGGTGGTTACTTAATTAGGACCTTACTCTCTGAGTAAGGGGAGCCTCCCACCTGCTTACCTGGCTAATTGATCGATTACCTCCTATGAATAGCTCAAAGTTGGAATCACTAAGACTAGATTACCTAATATTAAGTCTTAAGGTCTTCCACCGTAGTAGAGTTGCTAAGGTATTTCCGGCGTTGATTTGTCTCGGCTGGATACAGTGGGCAAGTTGCATCGGGGGACTGGACCTCTCTATTGGCATGAGATGTTGTGGGGTAGAGGTGGGGTTGGGTACCAATAACTGTTAGGTGAGGGCCCAATGACGACTTTACTTCTGCGGGAATTACGGTGGGTCTGACTTAACCAAGGAACGGGACCAATAACTGTTAGGTGAGGTTCTTATGACTTGGAGACCAAGTAGGCTACAACTTGCTTGAGAAGCATTGTACAAAGAGTTGTACACTTATCATTTATGTGTCATCAATAACTGTTAGGTGAGGTGGCATGTAAATTGGTGGGACCGTAGCACCCCACTTGAAATCTAGAGTCGCAGGTTTCCGTTTCTCTACCGGAGGAGTGTAAGAGATTCGAGAAAATAGTGGGAGGTGTTTGTTTTAAATGTCCTTAAAACAAATAGAGTTCAAGTACAAAATTCTAACTAGAATCTTTACTCTCTGAGGATTATAAAGTCAGCTTCCAAACTCTTAACTCATATCCTAAAGAACCACCGTTTGACCAAACCCAATTATAAAGACTGGCTCTGCAATTTCAAAATAGTTTTGAATTGTGTGAAATTAGGGTGTGTGCTAGACCATGAATTTTCTATGTTACCAGTCCGTCCGATCACTGATCAGCATAAGATGCATGACAAGTGGACGAACAATGACAATAAAATTAGGTGCTATATAATGGCATCAATGTCCAATGAACTTTAATGCCAGCATGAGAACATGAAGACTGCCGGGGATATATTGAATCACATGCAAGAGTTGTAGGGTGAACAGAGTCGCGCAGCATGGTTTGAAGTGTCTAAAAGGCTCTTCAAGGCCAAGATACGCGAAGGGCAGTTCGTCCATAATCATAGTTTGACCATGATAAAGGATTTTGAGGAGCTTGAGAAGCTCGGCATGACCATGCACAAGAAATTGCAAACGGATTTGATCCCGCAATCCCTTCCAGCTTCATATGAACAGTTTATAGTAAACTATCATATGAACAAGACTGTATGCACCAAAACAGAATTGTTAAATAAATTGGTAACTACCTTAGGAACCTTGAAGAGTTCAAGGGGCATAGTTTTCGCTGTCGAGTTGGCTTCTACTTCCAAGAGAGAGTCTACCTGGAAGAAGAAGAAGCCTGCGAAGAAGCAGAAGACCAGGAAAAGGCCAAGTAAAAAAGTTCCAAGAAAAGGGCCGATTGCAAGGGAAAGTGTTTTCATTGCATTGTGGACGGCCATTGCAAGAGAAACTGTCCTACATACATGGGAAGCATAAAAGCAAGAAAGGGTGACACACCTTAAGAAGGTATGTCAGATATGCTCAGGATACTTAGGAACTGTTACCTACTGCTAGCAGAAATTTGATTTCTGTATCTTGTTTAGCACAAAAAGATTTTTATAAGACTGCTGTTCCATTTATTTGAGAAATAAATTGGTTCCACGTGGTTTATGATTGACAGTCTCTATCACTTATATTTGGATGTACCTGTAAAATTATCTGAGCAAATAGTGAGTACCATAGGATCCAAAAGATCTAGAGATGAGATAAATCTAAAGTATTTGTGGCTCCTCAGGCTTGGCCATATAGGAGAAGATAGAGAAACATGGGCTTTCGACTCATTGACTTCCAAGTCATATCCGATTTGTGAATCCTACCTTCAAGGAAAGATGGCCAAATTACCTTTTGTAGGACACGGAAAGAGGTCCACTGAAATATTTACCCTAGTACACACTGACGTGTGTAGCCCATTCGATGTGCAAGCTAGGAAAAATAATTGTTTACTTCATTTACCGATGATTACTCACAGTATTGATATGTGTATGAGACACAAATCTGAAGCTTTTGAAAAGTTCAAAGAGTTCGGATATGAAGTAGAAAAACAAATAGGAAAACTCATTAAGGTTCTTCGATCGGATCAAGAAGGTAAACACCTTAGTGGAGAGTTTCGAGATTATCTCAAGAAGAATGGTATAGTTTCACAATGGACCCCTTCTGGTACATCTCAGCTCAACGGGGTGTCTGAGAAGGGGAATCAGACCCTATTGGATATGGTCAGGTCCATGATGAGCTTCACTGATTTACCCTTGTTTCTTTAGAGAGATACCCTATTTTCAGCTATTTACTTATTGAATAGAATTTCCTCTAAATCTGTTCCTACCATACCGTATGAGATATGACATGATAAGAAGCCAAGTCTTAGTTATCTCAAGATTTAGAGATGTCCGGCCCACATCAAGCCACAACAGGCGGACAAGTTAGAGGATAAGACAATTAATACTCGTTTTATTGGATATCCTAAAGAGTCAGTAGGATACGATTTTTCCGTCCCAATGGATCACAAAGTGTTTGTGAGCCGACATGCAATCTACATTGAAAAATAGTTTATCCTTGATAGAGGCAGTGGGAGAAAAATTGAGCTCGAAGAGAAAGTCTCTGAAGAGCAACGAGTCATTGTGCCTATAGAACCTATTCGTAGTGAGCCAGTACATGTTGTATCTCCTCCACCTCGTAAGTTTAGTAGGATCTTCCATCCTCCTGAAAGGTACTTAGGTATGCTTACAGAGGATGAAGAGGAAGTGTTCCATGGGAGATAGGGATCAAGGTAAGGATCCCAATACCTACAACGAGGCGATGTTAGACATCGATTCTGAGCAATGGTTGGAAGCAATGAAGTCAGAGATGGACTCCATGCATTCCAACCAAGTCTGGACCTTAGTAGATCCACCAGAAGGTATAGTACCTATTGGTTGTAATTAGATTTACAAAAGGACAAAAAGGTTTGAATGGCTAGGTAGAGACCTATAAGGCAAGGCTAGTAGCAAAAGGTTATAATCGATACGAAGGCATTGATTATCAGGATATCTTTTCACCTGTAGCCATGCTGAAGTCTATTCAAATATTGCTCGCTGTTGCAGCATATCATGATATTGTGATGGTGATCACAAGGTCTGTAAACTGCAAATATCCATCTATGGACTAAAGCAAGCATCTCGGAGTTGAAAAACTCATTTCAACGATGTAATCAAATCGTTTGATTTCATCAAGAACGAAGAGAAACCATGTGTTTATAAGAAGGTTAGTGGGAGGGCTATTGTATTTCTCGTATTGTACGCGGATGATATCCTTCTTGTTGGGAATGATATTCCCATGCTAACTAAAGTCAAGGTATGGTTGTCTAAGAAATTATCTATGAAAGACCTTGGGAAAGTATCATATATTTTGGAAATTAAGGTCTATAAAGATATTCTAAGAGGATGCTTGTCCTATCACAGAATATGTACATAGAGGGAGTGCTGAAGAGGTTCGGCATGGAAACCTCTGAAAGGAGATTATTACTCCTTAGGCATGGGATAAATCACTCTAAGAAGATGTGCCCCAACACATCTGAAGAGATTTAGCGGATGAGCAAGATTCCTTATGCTTTGGCTATAGGGAGCCTCATGTATGCCATGCTATGTACATGACCTGATATAGCACATGCTGTGAGTGTCACGAGCATATATCAGTCAAATCCAGGCAACGAGCACTGGATAGCTGTGAAGAACAGTCGTAGGTACTTGAGAAGAACTAAGGACATGTTCTTGGTCTTTAGGAGAAGATCAGAGTTAAAGGTAGAAGGATACACACATTTGATGATAGAAAGTCTACATTAGAATATGTGCAATGGTGTTCGGTAATTTGGAAGAGTTCCAAACAATCGATCATTACAGATTCTACCTTAAAAACTGAATGTATCGCCACCTCTAAGGGTGCAGTGGAAACCTTCTGGATTAAGAAGTTTATTGCAGAATTAGGTGTAATGTCATCCGATGCTATAACACTATACTGCGATAACAATGGCACCATAGCACTAGCTAAGGAGCCAAGGTCTCACCAGAAGTCTAAGCACATAGAGCGGTAGTTTAACCTGATATGCGACTATCTCGAAAAGAAATAAGTAGAGGCATAGAGAGTAGACTCCACAGTCAACGTGGTAGACCCATTCACTAAGAAGCTAAGTCAGCAGAAAATTGAAGCACATCTTGAGAAGATGGGGCTTAGATTTATGGCTGATTGGCTTTAGTGCAAGTGGGAGATTGTTAGAAATATGCCCTAGAAGCCAATTTGGCTGACGCATTATTTTGTTTTGGGACATAAATTTGTACTTGACCTAATAATGAATTTATTAGGATGGGCATTCTTTTCATTCATGTTCTTATGCGTCCATAAATCGTCCAAGGAATTAATAAGATGATGACGCATATTCTCAAGAGTTGAGAATTTGAGGCATGTGTCATTGGTGATTAATTCCTGAATTGCTCCTGATCGATGGATCCATCACGAGGGACGGTGATCGATCCGCTGAGATTAGTGCACAGATCACTTAGTCAGATGGATGAGTCTTGAGTCCACAGTGTAGGGACACTGGAGTGATTGTGTAAGTGCTTGTTAGAGAACAAGGGTACTGAGCGTGACCAAAGTAAGTAGTCACTTGGATGTCTATCCACTCGTCAGTGACTTACTTGATGCTGCAGTTGTATGACTGGTCCTTTGACCTGCAATGCCTCGGCTATTCACAGTGAGGTTGCTGTAGTTTGACGAGCACATAAAAATGGGCCCTATCCATTTGGGTCCTTGTGGTGCAGATTGGCTGCAGTAGGTTCATTGCAGGAGTAGGGGTGCATCTAGATGGAATCTATCGACCTTGATAGATTAGGAGAGATCCTATGTGATTTATGAGACTGAGTTCGTAAATCCTTGGCCAAGGTAGTTTTTGGAAAAAGAGTTTTCCAATCTCGAACTGGAGTCGAATAAATTTTACATATGACAGATGATGGGGTTTGACGAGTTATCCATGACCTTCATCCTGTTGGGATCCACGATAGAGGGACTGTATCATACGCTAACTGCACCTAGAGGTTCATCTATTCTACTCTGCTGGGTTGCCACTACATGCTGCTAGGTGTCACTGGTGGATTGTGAGACTCAGAGGCATTCACTTGATGATCAGTGAACCCGAATGAGAAGAGTTGGAATTGTTCCAACCCATTGAAAGGAGTTTCAATGATATTGTGATAGGGATCACAACATATCTCACTACCAGACAGAATAGAACCTATGGGGTCACACACAATAGAGGATCTGATCGATCTAATGGTTGGATTGTGATTTGGAATCACAATAGTTTGTAATTGTCAATTTGATTGATAATTAGTTTAACCCACTAAGAGTTAGTGAGTTGAAGAAGGAATTAATTGTAATTGGATTGCAATTTGATTGAATCAATTGGACTTAATTAATTGGGCTCGATCTTATATGATAAGGTTCAAGAGTCCTACTTGGAGTAGGACACCTAGAGTTCTAATTAGATTAGGACTTCAAATTATTAGAGTCCTACTTGGAGTAGGATTGCTAAAGTTCTAATTGGATTAGGACTAAAATTATAAAAGTCCTAATTGGATTAGGACTAAAATTATATGAGTCCTAATTGGATTAGGATTCCTAGAGTCCTAATTAATTTTGGTCCAATAGATAAAGATGACTCCTAATTAGATTAGGATTCATGTGAATCAAATAGGGAGACTAATTGGGTTCTACTTAGATTAAGATTCAATGAACCAAGGGCCACCTAATTCCTAATTTGATTAGGATTAGAAGGGAGGGGCAAGAGCCCCTCCCTTCCTCGGATGCTCCCGGGATCCGCATCCCGGATGACCGGGATGCGCGACCCGGATGGACGGGACTCGCGTCCCGGATGCCCGGGACGCGAGACCCGTTTTGGCCAAACATTGGTGCGGCTCCTCCTAACTTCTAGGAGGAGTCCACACCTAGGGCTTCAAAGAAAAAGAATAAAAAAGGGGGCAGCCCCCTTTGGGATAATTCTTGGTGGTTCTTTTTAGGCGAGCGGCCTCCATCTCTCCCTCTCTTCCTTCTTCCATCCGGAAGGTAAAAGAGGAGCAGCAAGGATGTTTGATTCTTCCTCCTCTTCATCAGATGCATGGAAGAAAACAAAGAGAGAAAGGTGTTTCTCTCTTCCTCCTTCTTCTTCCATGGTAAAGAAAAGAAAAGAAAGCGTTTCTTCCTTCTCCTTCTTTCTCCTCTTGGAAACAATCAAGAGTTGATTGCTTAGAGAAGTTCCAACCATCAAAAGGGATCTCTGCAAGGGAGCTAGCACCCCGGTGAGATCGCAACCTCGATCAATCCAGATCTTCGTGTGGATACCCGTAGAGGCCGGACACTTGTGCGGCTTCAAGCGAACCTGATTTCCACGATCATCAAATAGCGGTGAAGATCTACCCGCTCAAAGGTAAAGATTTGATCTTTATAATTTTAATTGTAGATCTGAAAATTAATCAAGTAATTAATTTTAATCATTTCCTTCAGATTTCATGATCTTCTGAGTTAGAGAACTCAGAATTTTTTTTGAAATCTACGTTCCTCTGGACGTTCATGAGATGAACGACCCCGCGCGCGTCTTTCCGCTGCGATCGTCGCAACGCGTGTGAGGGTAAACCGACAAAATTCAAGATCTAAGCATTTATCGTGCCGATTACGTCTACGACAAATCAAACATCGAAACAATCCATGAATCAAGAAATATAAACCATAAAAGATCTATCTCATAAATAAACATTCAAGAACCAAAAATATATGAATAGATGTAAAGCAAAGAGATCAATGTTCAGAATTTACTTGAAAAAAATAAGACATCAAAGGTTCCTCCATCACCCTTCACCTAAGGGATTAGCCGGCCATAAACATAAAAGAAACTCCCCTGTTCCTCTTATTTCTTTTTTTTTTCTTTTTATTTTCGGAAACAGGGCATCCCCTGTTTCCCTTTCTCCTTTTCTTTTGAATGGCAGAGGGCCTCTCTGTTTTTGAATGAACTCCCCTTCGTTTGCCAACCGAGAGCCCTTTATATCTCTCGATGGACCCCCTGATCATACGGGATGCTCCTCTCATGCTGGCTACCGAGTATCCCGGACGCGGAGAGGCTGAGAGGCGGAAGAAGCGGGCGGACACGGATGGATGAACTCGGATGATTGTGAATCCGGGAGGCTGCGAGGAAGACGGAAGGCTGGGAGCTGATGTGGCTGGATCTCCGAAGAAGCTGGAACGAAAGCTGGTTCGGACGGATCGCGAGCTCGGGATGCTGGGATTCGGCTGCTTGGATGCGATCACAGAAGCTGGGCATCGGGATGGAATCGCGCGGATGAAGCGGACGTTGGAATCGGGAGATGCCGGGATCTTCGGACGCGGTGAAGCTTGGGACGCGTGGGAGGATGGACTCGGAAGCTTCACGGGATGCTGGGGTGCGTGGACTGCTGAGAACTGGGAGAACCTGGGACACGGAGACTGCTCACGGGATGTTGGGCTGCACGCGGATGAGCTTGAGATGGAGCTGATCACATGCGCTGGGATGATCATGAATCCTGGGATTTGCTGTTGTTCCTGGACGTGGAGGATCACTCGCGGGAGAAGCGGAATCTGGGAGGCTCATGGATGCTGGGTGGACTGGTTCGGAAGGAATGCTTCATGGGATGCTGACCGGCTGGGCTTGAACGCTTGGGATTGGTTGGAACACGTAGGAGCTGATGTGGCTGGAACTCGGGTGCAAGATGGCTTCACAAGCGGAGAAGACGGACTGCTGGTGCTTGGGCTAAGATGCAGAAGAAGCTGGGTCGCACGAGATGCTGGGAAGGGAAAATGAAGCTGCGACGAAGTGGACCGCTGAACTTGACCTCCTTTTAGTGTGCAACTGGGGTCGTCCCATGCGGTTGGCTGGTCACCTATAGTGATACATCTTTTTGAACCCAATGTGCATTTTAGCTTTGATTTCCGATCACCTGCACCTCACAAAAATATAATATTAATGCGGCAATTTTATCATTATTTGTTAGCAATAATACTAATTTTAAGTGATGTATAGATCACACTTTTGTGCTCTCATCACACCCCCCAACTAGCTTATTGCTAGTCTCTAGCAATTAATGAGCAGATAATAGAATGAGAGTGCAAAAGGTATGGTTTAACCTAGACTTTTTATTGAAGCTAAAGATATAAAACTAAGATATGTACTCACTTTCGTAGGAATCACGATTGCACTTAGCACGTGCAACAAGCCGTTAAACCCCTAGGTTACCCTAGTGGACGAGTGTTGTCTCGTGAGGGTTTTCATGGATGCTACCCACAAACATCATGAATGATATGACATGAGATTCTAATAGAAATATGAAATAAATCTTAAGTTAATACACATGTAATTAATTGATATATATTTTCAAGCATGGCAACTGTCAAGGCAAGGAAATATAAAAGTGTAGTGTGCATCAAACCGCATGACTTTCTCAGAGTACTAATACCTCCACCACAACAGGGCACCGCCTGAGTTTTTAGGTGCACTACTCAAGTTCACAAGTGTTTTCTACAATTTATTAGAACCTGATCCATCAAATTTTTAGAATATCACTTGTTGTCTAAATTTGTCAAGAATGGTTTGCATATAAAGAAAGAGCTATCAATCCCAACTAAACAATCTGGGTACACAGAGATCCAAAACAATGGAGTCAAACCAGTCATTACCACATGTCACTAGGTTCAGTCCAACCAACCCTATTCATGCTTATTTTTATTTTTATTTTTAAACACATATGACGATTACAATGATCCAACCCCATTAGGCTCTAGTAAGATCCATGTAGCGTGCTTTCAGCCAATGACCCCCGATCCAGTTGGCTCAAGACATTAGGTGAAACACCCCTCGGGCTTAATTACTCAAATCAGACTACGCCACGAGGCCAGACTTGTCATCATAAGGATTTTTTTTTTTTTACAATTATGCAAGAAAAGAGAAGATAGACTGAACCATATATATATTTTATTATATATGTGACTGCATCGTGACTATAGGTCAACCAAGGTCGGATCATAAGGCACCTAAGTAATCTAACTGGGATATTCAACCTCTATCTTTATGTGAAAACCAAATCATGAACCTTATGGTACGAACAAGGATACTCGTACTTCTTTTACGGATAAGGCTAACAAAAATGCAGTTAACAAATATGAACTCCTGAGGCCTTCCTATTGTCATTAAGTACACGTGTGGGGATCTAATAATAGGTCTCTGATCAGTCATAATATGCATGTGTTTCCTTGCCTTAATAGTTGTACACACTCAATATGAAAATACATGTGCATTTGCTCAGAAAAGAAAGTAATAGAATAAATCAAATGCAAAAACAAGTTTTTTTTTTTTTTATCAAAATATTTCCCTCCCCCCAACTTAAACATTGCATTGTCCTCAATGTAAAAAAAATGCAAGAAAACTATATATGAGAGACAATAGAGAAAATAATAGAGAGAAGAAGAATACCTTGAGCTGTTGATTTTCAGAAAAGAAGACCTACAAAATAAGAAGAAAACTAGAAATAAAAGAAAAAATAATAATTCTAACTAATATACACATACCTTGGCCTTCATGTTCAGTCATAAGAAGGCTCCCCCAAGGAAAAGGAGTCCTCTTCATCTGCAAAATTTTCAAGAAAAGGTTTTAATCTGTGTCCATTAACCTTAAAAATTTTGCCATCCTGTGGATTCTCAATTTCAATTGCCTCGTGTGGAAAAACAGTTTTTACAATGAAAGGACCTGTCCATCTTGATCGTAACTTTCCAGAAAACAGATGTAAGTGAGAGTCGTACAAAAGAACTTTTTGTGCAGGTTCAAAAGATTTTCTTAGAATTGAGTTATCATGCCTAATTTTCATTCGTTCTTTACAAAGTCTAGCATTGTCATACGCATCCCGACGAATTTCATTCAATTCACTTAATTGTAATTTTCTAGCGAAACCAGCATCTGACAGTTCAAAGTTCAATTTTCTAATGGCCCAATATGATTTATGTTCTAATTCAACAGGTAGATGACATGCTTTTCCATAGACTAGCCGATACGGGGACATACCAAGAATAGTTTTATAAGCAGTACGATAAGCCCACAATGCGTCAGAAAGTTTTAAAGACCAGTCTTTGCGTCATGGATTCACCGTTTTCTCTAAAATTCGTTTAATCTCCCGATTAGCTAACTCTACTTGGCCACTAGTCTGCGGGTGATAAGGAGTTGCAATTCTATGAGTGATACCGTACTTTCGTAATAGGATCTCAAAAGGCTTATTACAGAAATGTTTTCCCCCATCACTAATTATAACCTTGGGCATCCCAAACCTAGAAAATATGTTTTCTTTAAGAAATTTTAAAACTGGTTTGTGGTCATTTGTTCGACAAGGCACAGCTTCTACCCATTTGGACACATACTCTACACCAACCAAAATGTACTCATATCCAAAAGATGGTGGAAATGGGCCCATGAAATCGATGCCCCACATGTCAAAAATTTCAATAGCAGTAATGGGCTGAAGAGGCATCATTTGCCTACGAGTTAGACTTCCAACACGTTGACATGGGTCACATGTCCTACAGAACTCGTGGGCATCTTTAAATAGTGTAGGCCAATAAAAACCACATTGCAACACTTTAGCTGCCGTTTTCTTAGATGCAAAGTGTCCTCCGCAAGCATTGGCATGACAGAAAGAGAGTACACTTTGTATCTCATGATCCGAAATGCATCTTCTAAAGATTTGATCATTGCAATACTTGAACAAATAGGGGGCATCATAATAATAACTTCTTACTTCATGTAAGAAATTATTCTTATCATTCGATCCCCAATGCTCCGGCATCCGATTTGTGACAAGAAAGTTTACAATATCAGCATACCATGGCATAATAGAAAGTGCAAACAATTGCTCTTCAGGGAACGAGTCCTTGATGGGCAACTGTGGCATTGAATCATTAAAAACTAGCCGTGATAAATGGTCAGCAACTACATTTTCTACTCCCTTTTTATCTTTGATAGTAATGTCAAATTCTTGAAGTAGAAGTATCCATTGTATTAAGCGTGGTTTGGCATCTTTCTTATCCAATAAATATTTTAGCACTGCATGATCTGTAAAGATAACAATAGGAGCACCAAGGATATAAGAACGAAATTTGTCTAATGCAAATACTACTGCAAGCAATTCCTTCTCGGTGGTGGTGTAATTCATTTGAGCATCATTTAAGGTTTTGCTTGCATAGTAGATGACATATAGCTTATTATCCTTGTGTTGTCCTAGGACAGCTCCTATCGCATAGTCACTAGCATCGCACATGATCTCAAAAGGTAATGACCAATCGGGTGGTCGCACGATGGTGCAGTGCTAAGCATAGACTTCAGCTTTTCGAATGCATCATGACAGGTTTCAGTCCAATTGAACGGTGTATCAAGGGATAGGAGGTTACATAATGGTCGGGCTATGACACTAAAGTCCTTGATGAACCTCCTATAAAATCCGGCATGACCCAAAAATGATCTAACATCTCTAACCGTCTTGGGTGCAGGTAGCTTGGCGATTAAGTCAATCTTAGCTTCTATCAACTTCCATGCCCTTTCGATGAAACAATATGTCCTAGGACAATTCCCTTTGGCACCATGAAGTGGCATTTCTTCCAATTCAGTATCAGGTTCTTTTCTATACACCGAGCTAAGACAGCTTGTAAATGTAGTAAACAATCATCAAAAGAATCGCCAAAAATAGAAAAATCATCCATGAACACTTCCAAAAACTTCTCGTTCATGTCTTCAAAAATACTGAGCATGCATCTTTGAAATGTTGCAGGTGCATTACATAACCCGAACGGCATCCGACGGAAAGCAAATGTACCAAAAGGACAAGTGAAAGTAGTCTTCTCTTGATCTTCTGGTGAAATCTCGATTTGGTAGTATTCGGAATAGCCATCGAGAAAACAATAAAAATTATGTCCTGCAACTCTTTCCAAAACTTGGGTCTAGGAAGGGTAAGGGAAAGTGATCTTTCCTAGTGACCAAATTCAATTTTCGATAGTCAACACACATGCGCCAACTCGTGGGGACACGAGTCGGGACTAACTCACCCTGCTCATTTTTGATTACCGTCAGACCTGCTTTTTTGGGCACGACTTGAGTAGGACTTACCCACTTGCTATCGGAAATTGGGTAAATAATACCCACGTCAAGCAACTTGAGGACTTCCGCTTTAACCACATCTCTCATCGTAGGATTCAACCTGCGTTGCATTTGCCTTGTGGTTTTGGCATTATCCTCCAAATATATCCGGTGCGTGCAAATTAAAGGGCTAATCCCCTTCAAGTCTGCAATAGACTACCCTAAAGCTCCTCTATGATTCTTTAGAACACCAAGTAATTTTCTTTCTCGGGCATGATCAAGATCAGATGAGATGATTATAGGAAAAGTGTCATCGGATCCAAGAAAGGCATACTTGAGTTCCTTCGGTAAAGGTTTCAACTCGAGCTTAGGTGCTTGTTCATGGGATGGTACTATCTTTGCTCCTCGAGATGGCAAATGTTCAAATTCCTCTATTCTCGGTCTCCACCCATTGACCATCATGACATCCGAGTTATCTAAAATAGGTGGGACCGTATCATCAGCAGTACCTTCAGAACACCAATCTATCAAACCATTGTCGGGCCGATTCAGTAAATGTTTCTTTTAACAAATATTCTTCCGGCAATGGTTTCAACCCATTCAACTTCTTTACTTTCTTCATGTTCACTGGGTTGTTTGCCTATACTAAAGACGTTCAGTTCCAAAGTCATATTGCCAAAAGAAGCTTCATGACACCATTCCTACAATTGATCAATGCATTAGAAGTTGCAAGAAATGGGCGTCCTAGAGATGACCGGAATCTGAGATGGTGAATTGGAAGCCGGATGTGTGTCCAGTACGATAAAATCAACAGAAAAATAGAACTTGTCTACTTGGACCAACACATCTTCGATAATCCCTCTAGGAACCTTCACTGACCTGTCAGCTAATTGTAAGGTCACAGTTGTTGGCTTCAACTCACCCAAACCGAGTTGCTCATATACCGTATATGGCAACAAGTTCACACTCGCTCCTAAATCTAGCAATGCTCGCTCAATCCTAAAATTGCCAATGATGCACGAGATAGTTGGGCAACCTGGATCCTTATATTTAGGAAGAATGTTATGCTGTAAAATTGAACTCAACATTTTCAGCCAGAAATGCCTTCTTCTTGACATTTAAACGACGCTTGACAGTGCACAAATCTTTTAAAAATTTTGCATAGGAGGGCACTTGTTTGATTGCATCAAGAAGAGGTACATTGATTTTTACTTGCTTAAAAAGCTCAAGAATTTCAGAGTTTGGTTCAAGCTTTGCAAGGGCTTTAATCTTTGTGGAAATGGTGCAGGAAAAGGACATTCAATTTTTTCAGGTAGATGTTGGTGGCTTCATTTTCTTCATTATCCTTTTCTTTTGTCTTGGGAGGGTCAGAATCAGGTATGACTTGTGTTTGTTCTGGGACTGGGTCGGTCAATAACCTTTCCACTTCGGCAAAGTTATTATCTCTTTGTTGTTCTTTATGCGAAGTTGAAGATGATGCATTGCTACCGCCATAGATTTGAGGATTAGGTGTGGTTGAGCTGGTAGCTTACCTTTTCTTGAGCACTTAAAGCAGTGGTCAGCGTTGTCAGTTGATTTCTTAAGTCATCATTGATTTTAGCTTGACCTTGCATGGAAAGATTGCAAAGTTTCTTCGAGACTGGGTTTTTGAGGGGGTGCGTGTGCATAATGAGGTTGCGGTGGTGGAGGAGTTGGGTTATATACTTGTTGAGGTTGGTCATTCCTCCACCTGAAATTTGGATGGTTCTTCCATCCAGGGTTGTAAGTACCCGAAAAAGGATTATTAAAAGATTTTTGATATGTATTCATAACATTGGCCTGATCATGCAAGACTTCCTTGAATGCGGGTATTGTGGGGCAATCAGTGGTGAGATGACCAGGCATCTCACAAATCCTACAACACTCGCTGTTATGTTCTAAGTCTTGACGGGTTCAATCCTTCTAAGTTCAATTTCCTCTACCTTCCTAGTAAGGGCTGCCATTTTAGCTTGAATATCATCCTGAGTATTAAGGTTGTAAAGGCCCCCGTGTGGAATGCTAGTAGTCTTAGGCAAAGGTTTATTCACTCTACCCCTGTATCCCATATGGTGCAGTCTCTGAGAGAGAATCTAAATAATCCCATGCCTCATCGGGTTGCTTTTCCAAAAATAGACCATTACACATAGTCTCTATAAATTGTTTTAATTGTGGAGACAACCCTTCGTAAAAGAAACTAATGGTTCTCCATGTTCAAACCCGTGATGAGGACAAGAGAGAAGCAAATCTTTAAATCTCTCCCAGCATTCATAAAATGTTTCATGGTCTTTTTGTTGGAGTTACTAATGTGTCTTTTCAAAAGTTAGTCCTTTGTACGGAAAAGAATTTTTTCAAGAATTCTCTTTGCATATCCTGCCATGTTCCTAGCGATCTAGGTCTCAAGGAGTTCAGCCATGTTTTGGCTTTATCCTTTAAGGAAAAGGAAACAAGGTCAATTTAAGGACATCTTCCGATACATTTGGCACTCTAAATGTGATGCTAATTTCCTCAAAATCCTTAAGGTGAGATAAGGGTTCTCAGATTCCATTCCATGATACTTTGGCAGGCAATTGAATTACTCCTGGTGATTTCAAAGTGTCCTACATTTTCAGGAATAATTATGCATGAAGGTTGACTAGTCCTAGTAGGGGTGTAAAATATTGTCGAAGTGTCATAACTGGGGGTCTACCCTTCATCACCATGGTGACTTCCTACATCATCAGGAAAATTTTGCCATCTCAAAAGGTGTGAGATACTGCGAAAGAATTTCAAGATGTGTCCTAAGGGATGATCTAAAGTTGTACGACTTAATCGACCGGTGTCGTCCCTATTCACCCTAGCATACAAAGGTTTCAGAGTTTATTTATTATTTATTCTCTTAATGACACCCTTGATCTTTTCTTAAAGTTCTTATCAATTTTAAAACTAGGCAACAAGGGTTGAATGAGATATGATAATAATTAAAATTCTGATTTAAAAAAAAAAAAAATAATAAATTTAAACACAAAAAATCAAAACAGACAGCAGCAAGGTTTCAGATTAATATAATGGTTCGTAAAAGTATCAGAATGTCAATCAGACCGTTCAGATGAAAAAAACACAGGTTCCTGCACCCGACGACCAAATGTGAATTCAATCAGACGGTGAATTACTCAGATATTCAGAGTTTTGATGCGGACTGTGTAGGGAATAAAAAAAACAGCAATAAAGATTCAATTTTTTTTTCAAAAGAAA